>NW_020229235.1:418655-599185 GCF_003227725.1 Camponotus floridanus
CGGCCCACGCGTGCTTGTTCAACCATCGATGACTGTGAGTATGTAGTTGTAACGAGTTGTGACGACCTCTGTTGAAACGAGAGTACGGACGCATCTCGACAATGTCGGCTTGCCACAGATCATCGTATCCCCGCACTATTACGTATCTTCGGGGGAAATTTTTTCTCGCCGGTGCGTGCAGTTCGTTCACCAACTGGCCGTTTCTCTAAACTAATGTTTGTTTCTCTTCGCTTCCCGGTTATTCCCGATCGTCGGCCCATCGTTGTTTCGATTCGTCGATCGAATTAGCCGTTCAATAGCCGTTCGTAGCCGTTCAATTGCCGTTCGTAGCCGTTCAATTGCCGTTCACTGCCGTTCGATTGCTGTTGCTGACCCGTTCAATAGCTGTTTGATTGCCGTTGCTGACCCGTTCGATTGCCGTTTATAGCCGTTCCTTAGCCGTTCACTGCTGTTCAATTGCCGTTCACTGCCGTTCTTGATCCCTTTGTTGGCGCGATTGACCCTGTTGATAGTCGTTTTTAAGCAGTCCGTAGCTTCGTTCGCAGTCGTTTCTGACCCGTTCGTAGTCTCGTTGACAATCGTTTTTGACTCGTTCGTAGCCGTTGTGGACTTGTATGTCGCCTCGTATGTAGCCGTTCCTGACATGTTCATAGCCTTGTTCGCAGCCGTCCTTGAGATGCTCGTAGCCTCGTTCGCAGCTGTTCTTGAAT
The DNA here is from genome assembly GCF_003227725.1 of Camponotus floridanus. Taxonomy (NCBI): domain Eukaryota; kingdom Metazoa; phylum Arthropoda; class Insecta; order Hymenoptera; family Formicidae; genus Camponotus; species Camponotus floridanus. The sequence continues at coordinate 419,366 of NW_020229235.1, forward strand.
CGTTCGTAGCCTCGTTCGAGACCGTTTTCTCTTCGATCACTGCCACTCATTATAGCTCGATAATCGTCGGATAATCGTTCGTAGCCGTTCGGTAAACCTTTCTAGATGTTTAATAATTGTACAATAGTCGTTCCTTAGCCGTTCACTACAGCACATTACAGATTGATAGCCGTTTCTGAATTAGCGTTAATCGTACACTGCGCGACAACGATTCGTTCCGTGGTCCTTCTCGCGAGGCAAGGGGAGCGTAGCCTGTAACCAATCAGCCATTGCCACGCTGTCAGCTGATTGGTCACTTCTACGCTCCCCTTGCCCCGCGAGAGAGGGGCCACGGAACGAATTGTTGTCGCGCAGTGTACGACGAAGCTCGTTTATCGCAGCCTGCAAAGCTCGCAGGTCCTTCTTGAACGCAGTCAGCTTCTTGTCTGATTCTTTCCGTTGATTTTTCAACGTTTTAACGCATTCTTCCACGTACAGTTTGTTGACAGCATCGGTATCAGCCTCAGGTTGCGCTACACGGCGAATCTTGCGCGACCTCGCGTCATAGTCCGTTGCGACGCGACACAGAGCGTTTTGACGCAAGTAACTCGTCACCAATTTACCCCAATGATCGCTCGTGCTGATTTCTTCGTTTCTCCGTTCGAATAATCAAAATTTGTTGATAGGCATTGTTTTTCGATGCGAGTGACGTCGATCGACTGATTAGTTTCGTCGAGGCGCCGTTTAATTTATAATAATGCCGGCTTCGCGAAGTTCCTCTATGATCGACAAGATCTCGTTGTCGTGAGCGTTGTGGCCAGCTCGACACGAAGCATCGAGCAATCGCAGGCGATCCACTAGCTCGTTGGGATCGTCCCAGTGCACGTAATCGATCTTATTGTCGGTTAGCGTCATCGCGCGAGGCGTGAATACTCCCGCTCCCGTTTTTTTCTTTTTCGATTCGAACGACATCAACGGCGCGATTATTTGTTTATACTTGTATCCCTTGTTGCCCTTTAATTGACCTTGAGCATTATATCGACGTTTATGCGCACTCGTCGCCATCAATATGCTCTTATATTTTTGCGCATCGTCCTCAGTGTATATGGCGTCATTGGGAATTCTCATGAAGATCAACTCGTATAATCCCGGTGTACCGATGTATCTCACATTGTCTATGATTATAGAGTCATCTTTGTCAATGCCGAATCGTTTGTTACCGAGACGCATTCCATTCTCGTCGAAATAGACGCCGTACACGTGATCGATCGCGTTTTTTTTTTCTTTCGTCACCGCTAAGAAGAGCGCCCATGTATTTTTGCCCCAGTGGTCCCAAGTTCTCTCGTAACACTTCTTGACCTTCCGACGTTTGTAACATGTTTTGAACGGATGTTTCGGGCGGATTGCCCGTAGTTTCGAAAACATCTTTGATCGCGAGTGATTCGGGTATCGCGAGTTGCGCGAATTTCGGCGCGAACGGTGTAGAGATTATCGGCGGTTCATCCGATAAAATCTCCGATAGATCAGATATACGCGACATCGATAAACGTTTCGCCTTCACCGATCGTTTCCTCTTTTTCGGTGTCGCATCCTCCTCCTCCTCCTCCTCCTCCTCCTCTCCTCCTCCTCCTCTTTCTTATATCGCTTGATGGGTAACGTTTTAATTATAGCGTCAGCGTTACTCTCCGGCTCTTTTTTCACCGCGATTGCGCGAGAGTTGTCGACGATCTTTTGCAGCGGCTCGATAATAGGTCTAAAATGAGTCGTGACCGCGATATCTTCGTCGATCTTACCGGTCTTCAAAGCGCAATGTTTCTTGCGGATCGATTCGCTCGTTTTCTCAATCTCCCGTGCAATCTTTTCACGCTCGCGAATATTATCGTTTCCAGCCATGTTGACGGAACGTCGAGCGTTTCACCCTTCTCGACGGAATGTCGACAGCGACTAATCGTTTCGCGGTATCGCGAACACGTTAAATCCCTTTCTGTATCGTCCGTTCGTAAGCGCGCTGTCCTTATCAATCACTAGGAATCCATACTTTTGCTGCCAACAAGTACGGCATAATTCACTGAAATCCTCGTACGACATATCGGTATTCACGTGATCGTTGTACACGTGTTTCAAATTTGTACCGTCCTGTTTAAACAAGATCAGCAGGTTCGCGTTGTCGCGTATAAGATGTTTCGGTATTCTCGCGTACGTCTGACAAAGATAGAAGCAGTCGACGTTCAAGTGACAACCCATTGAGAAGTACTCTCTTATCGTATCTTGCTTGTCGCACGCCACGTCATCGAAGACAAAAATCGAGTTTGGACGTGCCTCGCACGGTGGAATGACGTCACTGTTATTTGAGAACGTAAAATAGCCGATTTCGTCGATCGGCGTCAATAAATTCTCCAGATATCGATATTTCGGCTGTTGCAGCGACTTTGAGTACACGTACACGTTCTCGAAACGTACACCGTGTGGACTTTCCGTGTAGACTTATCAAAACGTTGGTTTTACCACAATTCGAGGGACCGCAAACGATCGCGCGTATAGTAGTCGGTAACATCGTACCGTGTCTGCGCATCTCCGCGTTGTCCCCCATCGAACGTAATCTGTCGTTGCAATTTGTCACGCGTATCGTCAAAGGCTGTCGTACGAACCGCATGTTTTCTGTTTCGAACCAATTTTGCGAATGATCGCGAGGGGGAGGCCTATTTATAGAGGTGCCGCGACTCGAAACCGCTCAGTATCAAAAATGTTTCTCCTTCTGTCGGACGAGAGAGACATTCTCGGACTTACCGCCAAACAGCTGCAGTATATTCCGAAGATTCTTTTACTGGAAAATTTCGGTGATTACGTGGAACGATTGTGGGACAAGCTTCCTGAATATATAAAGGCTGATCCGGAAGTTCGACAATATCGTTCGTGCATGCGACATTACAACCAGCCGTGGCAGCGAACGCACATTGACGGTCCGCCTCCGTTGATAAAAGATTGCTACGTATGTCAGCGAGAATCGTAAGAGGCAGCGGTCTCTTAAATCGTGCGATAAACGCGCTTCTAATCGAATTCCATATTCCCGGCTATCAGTTTTGCGGTCCAGGCACGCGGTTGCGGAAGCGATTAGCCAGAGGCGATCGAGGTATAAATTTATTGGACGCGGCGTGTCGCGAACACGATATAGCGTACTCTCGGAGCAACGATCTCACCGAGAGACACGCGGCGGATAAGATACTCGCCGAGAAAGCGCGAAATCGTATCGGTGCGAGAGATTCGACTCTCGGTGAAAGAGCTGCAGCCACAGCTGTCTGGGCGGCGATGAAAGCCAAGACGAAGCTCGGTATGAGCCTGAAGAGGACGAAGACGAAGAAGAAAACTGCGAAGAAACGGATACTTCCGGTAGCGAAATGCGGCGGCGTATTGCCGATTCTACCAATGCTGGGCGCGCTCGGATCCCTGATCGGCGGAGCGGCGGGTGTAGCGAAGGTGGTGAACGACGGAAAAGCCGCGCAACGTCAGATGCAAGAGATGCTACGTCACAATCGCGCCATGGAAGGTCGCGGAATATACGCTCCTTACAAACACTGACGAGGAGTCTCAACGAGAAGAAGAAAAAAAAAACGTCAAAGAGACGTTAAAAATGCCGCATGGCGCAACTACCAACGTACAATTGCTACAACTGGCGAAACGTATGCGCATTCCGTATTTTAGAGGCGTTTTCATGCGCGACTCTTTACCGATCGGTGGTATTTATCAAAACCAGAACGGCATCGTAAATTTAGATAGCGTCAAAGGACCGGGTACTCATTGGGTAGCGTACGCAAAGAGGGGGAATCGCGTCGTATATTTCGACAGTTTCGGCAATCTTCGACCTCCCAAGGAACTTGTGCGATATTTCGGACGAAACGTAACGAAGATACAGTACAATCACACGCCTGTTCAAACTTACGATCAGAGCATCTGCGGACAATTGTGCTTGCAATTTCTTCGAACGGTCGATGCGTGCGAATTTAAAGACGGATATCGCGCTATTTAACTCAGTATTCGTTCAACAGTTTTGTCGACATGTCTGACATTCACGTTGACTGGGAAGAGTAGCGTTCTCGCGACAAATTTCTTTCCCACTGTAGACTTGAGCGACGATGGATACGAACTCGGTCTAACGGATTTTGAGACTTATCACACGATACCGAACGTGAATTCCTCGAATAATAAATTTTACTTTGGCAAAGACGACGCGGAAATTACGATTCCCGAGGGATCGTACGAGTTGCGAGATATACATGAATTTTTGAAACGTGCAATTTCACGGAAACATCGCGATAAGAAATACATTGACGACGGTGACTATGAAGATGGCGAATATCCGATAGTGCTCCGCGCTAATTACAATACAATGAGAAGCGAGATCAAATGCGCATACAGATTAAACTTTAGCAAACCCGACAACATTGGATCGCTGCTAGGATTCTCGAATTGTATTCTCGAGCCGGGAAAATGGTACGAATCGAACATGCCGATTAACATTATCAACGTTAATATTATCCGCGTAGAATGTAACGTGACCGCGGGCGCGTACAACAACGGCAAATTCGTTCATACGATACACGAATTTTCACCGAGGGTACCGCCGGGATATAAGATATCGGAAACGCCGGCGCAGATCATTTACCTTCCGATCATCGCGCGGAGCATTACGGATTTAACGTTACACGTTGTCGACCAGAACGGACGATTGCTCGATTTTCGAGGAGAAGAGATCATCGTAAGATTACACGTACGATGGCTGCGGCGATAACGTACGTACGTATGCGACGTATGAGATGCTCGTGTTGAACGTATCGAAAGACGCGAGAGATAACGCAATCTTTACGAAATCAGCGACACCAACAACATCAACGTCGACGTTCGCTAATATCCAATCATCCGAGAAAAAGAAACTCAGCGCATCGAACGTTGCGTTTTTGCAATCTTTGGGATTCGCGGTGCGAAACAGCTGAACGACATTCTCAACATCGGTGACGAACCTATCTTTGACGATCGTATCGTCAAGGTCGAGACTCACACGTACAACCCGTTCGCCAATACAACGTTCGGACACAATGACGAGATAAAAATATCCATACAACAAGGATACAACAGGATCTGTATACGCTGCCGCACGAGAGTTTCCTATACATCGAGGGACGACTAACGAAACACAGACCAGCAGCTGAAGGAGAAAGTGAATTGGTACTGGGAAATAATTGCGTCGCATTCATGTTCGACGAGATTCGATACGAACTCGACGGCGTTGAGATTGATCGCAATAGAAACGTAGGAATAACTACTACGCTCAAAAACTATGTAACGGTATCATCCGATAGAAGCGTGATTATGAAAAACGCCGGCTGGGAGCCGTCGACCAAAGCGAATGGATATTTCAATTTTTGCGTACCGCTCTACATGTTGCTGGGATTTTGCGAGGATTACAGACGCGTGGTGATTAACGCTCGTCACGAATTGATCTTGATACGATCGCGCAACGACGACAATTGTCTGCTTGGAAATTCGGCGCAGGAGCCTGAGCTCGACATATTCAAGATACAATGGCGAATGCCTCACGTGCTGTTGAGCGAAATCAAAAAGTTGTCGATGCTCCGTGCTCTGGAAAGCGGACGATATCTCAGCATGGCTTTTCGCTCGTGGGATCTGTACGAGTATCCGCTATTGCAGCTTACAACCAAGCATTTGTGGGCCATTAAGACCGCGACTCAGCTGGAGAAACCACGATACATCGTTTTCGCTCTGCAGACAGATCGGAAGAATATCATGTCTAAGGATGCGAGTGAATTCGACCACTGCAAATTGATCAACGTTAAACTTTATCTGAATTCGGAATATTATCCGTACGACGATATGAATCTGGATTTCGATAAAAACAGATATTCCATTCTGTACGACACGTATATGCGCTTCTGCAAGAATTATTACGGATACGAGTATCTCGAACCGAGTCTCTCCGTCGGGATGTTTCAACTTTACGGTCCGTTCGTGGTTATCGATTGTTCTCGACAAAACGAATCGGTCAAGAGCGCGACCGTGGATGTGAGATTGGAATTCGAGTGTAAGGAGAACATACCGCCGAATACCACTGCGTACTGTCTCATCATACACGATCGCGTGATCCAGTACAATCCGTTGACCAACGTTGTACGCAAAATCACCTAAGTGTTTGCGACAACATCGACGCAAGAGAGAGGGGGAAGAGAAGCATGATATAAATCAAAGTCTTGCGAGATGGTTTTAGAATTTTGCCGTTCCTCTCGACTGGCGTATCGAAGAGAGAGAGAGAGATCTCGTCATGTCCGTACCAACGTTTGTGGATCTGCAAGGATTTATCGTTGGGAAAAATTTTGTCGTGAAGGAAGCGGCAGTCTTGAGAAAGGGATACGTTCTATCGCATTACTTTTTCGCAAGTCCCGTACCGTGGCACACGCTTACAAAATCTGAGCGATGTCAAGTCTCATGGCTGATTAGAAATCATCACGGATTACAATGGGAAGATGGAAACGTTCCGTATGGCTTGGCTCAGCGTGCGATTACAACAGCTGTCGTTGGTACGATACACGAAGAAGAAGAAGAATCGTCCGTCGTGTACGTCAAAGGACTTGAAAAGCGAAAATGGCTGGCCGATATACTAGACGATGCGGGGAACGGCTATATTATTGAAATCTTGGATGCGGATTATGAAGATATCGATGCTCTAAATAAATTAGACGATACGAATAGTATGCGATGTGGAAAACATGTTAAGAATTGCGCCTTACAAAATGTATTCAAAATATTTAACTGGTGGTCGCGACGCCAGAAAGAATTGCGATAAAAATAAAATATGTAAACATTAATATGCGTTATCTCTTTTATTTCCTCACCTTAATCCTTTGCATGCGTTTCTAAGAATTCTTTTGTTCGAGCACCGCCTCCCCCTTCTCTTAAATTCCAATGCGTTAGAAATATTGATCCCCCACCACTATATTATATTTTTAATAGATGAGTCGGGTATAACCGATTAATTTCTGTACGACCAGTGTCGCGTTAACCGCTCGTGGATTCACTTTTCATAACTTCCCAGAGAAATATACTACGTTGAAAGAAGCAGCAGCAGCGGTAGCAGCAGTGGCGGTATCGGAAGACACGTGAATAATTACGTGCCGAGTCTTGATAAAACTCCATCGTTTGAGAACAAATACGACGAGTAAGTTTCGTTTAACATTTTTTTCTATTTTTCTATTTTTTACAAATTGTATTATTAGTATTACTTAATTTTAATTTTTTCCCGTAGCATTTCGTCGGAGCGTCGTGCGGTTCGTATACTAGGCAGACGATACGCATTGACAGCTACGGAATTCAAATTCCTCGAAATCTGTATCAACGTGGGTCCGCCGAGTTACGTGGAGATTATCATAGGAGATCATCGGGGAAAGGGACTGATATTATCTCTCGAAATGTGGAAGGGACTCTGCGAGCAACGTCGCGATATTCTAAATCTCCTTCGGAACGACTCTCACGACATCTATAATTTTATAAGCCTTGGACTAACAGTGCGTACGATTAACGATGCTAAACTCATAAGTCTCGAATCTTCGACCGTATGCATGATGATGGTAGAATCGACGTTACATCGTATGTTCGATCTCGATCAATGCATAGATGTAACTTTTGATCGATTAGATAAAATTATCCAAACAGTCGATGTCAAATTTACGCAATTCTCCAATATCGCGTCCGCTGTAACGGATCCTAAAGAAGTATCAAATGTAATACGCGCGAGTGACGCTTTCAACAAGCATCAACTCGTCGATTGCGAGCTGGCGGCATAATACGTAAGACAAAAAAATATGTAAAAACATGAATAAAGAGTTTTAAGTTTACTATATCGTGGTGTACTTTTTTTTGCGTTTGCTTGCGTTTATAAAACGGTTGAACATCGGCGCTGATACGTTAAAAATTCTTCCGAGAAAAAATTGCGGAAGACGATTCAGGGAGGTACCATTTGTTTATATTGTTTATAAATGTGCATGCTGTGTAATTCAATGAGAGAGAGATAAGGATACATCGAACGGGAAAAGAATCTAGAATTACTTATATCGGGGGTGAGGGATGTACCGCGAAAGCAAAGGTGCAAAGCAACCGAACATCGGCGCTCATACGCGTTGCAATTCTTCCGAGAAAAAATTACGGAGGACGATTCAGGGAGGTACCATTTGTTTATATTGTTTATAAATGTGCATGCTGTGTAATCCAATGCGAGAGAGATAAGGATACGTCGAACGGGGAAAGAATCTACAATTACTTATATCGGGGGTGTATCATGAAGAGATTAAGAATGTTTAACGTATGTTGTTGTGCAATCGCTACACTAGTGTGACCCTTCGAAGCATAGAGAAGAAACCATGGATCAATCAGTCGTCTCCGAGTTCTGATCGAGAGAAGAAGAATATTACGAATATTAAAAGTGGTGTCGTTCATATGGAACATAGTTGGTGTGGACTATAGGATATAAAATAATATTATAATAATGGAGCTGCAAATACGTATAGACGAATGGAGGCACATAATCAACCTTTTCCGAGACAATAATAGTGCTGTGGAAAAATCGAACACTAAACAGATAACACAATATGTGCGCGATCGAGAATTAGGCATACGAGGTATGCGTAAGCAACGTTTCGTCAAACAAGCCGAGGTTAATATTTACGAGAATGGGTATATCGAATGGCCCGATCATGTGCAAGTGAAAATTTTTCGTGAAATTCAGAAGACACTACTCAATTGATGTAGACAATAATGATTACTCTTATTCCGGTAATAAACGTAAAATTACTCGAATCATAGACTCAGAAGATGGTTGGCAATACCAATGTATTAGACGCAATAATTGCGATCAAATATTTGAATATGAAGACCATGTTTATATACAGGGTGGGGCATTTATCTTGAGACAAGATAATATCTCGATTGGAGTCGATTATTTTGAAAAAAGTTTTAGACAAAAGTTGTATGGTTTCAAGGAGGACATAAAATGGTGTCATTAGTTTGATCTTGAAGAGCCACCTGAAGGACACGCGAAGGTCAGCTCCAACTTTTTAAAAGGGCACCCTATATGCTTTTGCATATTCTTGTAGCTCATCTCAAGAGCTTTCCAAAACACTATAATTAAGTTAGTTTTCATTAAGTACTTTCCAAGTTATGAGGCTTGAAATCATTTTTTAATTTTACATAAACCGTAAAATATCTTGTAAAATATTCATTTTTTGATTATTTTACCTTAATACTTTTATGTACAAAATAATGAGAAAAATCAATTGGTGTAAAGAAAACTCATAGTTGTTTCGAAAAAAAAAATGTAATTTGCAATTAACAATTACATATTTTTTCTTAAAAATAACTATGTCTTTTCTTTACACCAATTGATTCCTCTCATTATTTTGTACATAAAAGTATTAAGGTAAAATAATCGAAAAATGAATATTTTACAAGATATTTTACGGTTTATGTAAAATTAAAAAATGATTTCAAGCCTCATAACTTGGAAAGTACTTAATGAAAACTAACTTAATTATAGTGTTTTGGAAAGCTCTTGAGATGAGCTACAAGAATATGCAAAAGCATATAGGGTGTCCCATTTAAAAAGTTGGAGCTGACCTTCGCGTGTCCTTCAGGTGGCTCTTCAAGATCAAACTAATAACACCATCTTATGTCCCCCTTGAAACCATACAACTTTTGTCTAAAACTTTTTTCAAAATAATCGACTCCAATCGAGATATTATCTTGTCTCAAGATAAATGCCCCACCCTGTATATAAAAATGTCGATTACAGTTGGGTAGATAGGTGTATCAATGACTGTACATATACGCCGTGTATAAATATACGTATCCCAACGGGCATAAACCAAACGTATATAGATTTAATAATCTGGAATGATTTTTATCATGATATTGAATATGATGATTTTAGAAAATGCATTGCTGGTAATCATCATAAATTATTATATATAACGCGGTATTGTACACAATGTCAATCTCGTAAATGTAAATGTCCGCCTGAAATTATATACAAAAAGTATGCATATGAAAAGAAAAAACAACAGGAAGAGAATGTACAGGTAACGGATAATTTTTGCTAATATAATTACGAAATTAATTTAAAATATTCAAGTAATTATTTTTTGGGTGATTTTTTGTAGGAGAATGTTTCAGGAGAGATGAAAAATCTGAATGGAGATCAGAATGGAGAACAAAATAATCTGAATGGAGATCTAAGTAGAAATCATAATAACGATTGTTATGTAAATTTTGATGAGCTATGGGCACTCTATAATATAACGGATTAAATTTTATATTTTTATATTTTACATTTTAATTTTAATTTTAAATACACACACACACACACACAAATATGTATAATATATACACATTTTAAAATAAATTTTATATATATTTTACTTTAAAAAAATGTATTTATTTACGCGCCTTTCCTTGCGTTCCCATTCCTTTCGCTATCTCCCTCGCACGCGTTTTCTTCACGCCATCGTTCTCTCTCAAGCGTCGTCTTTCAAGCGTTGTCTTTCAAAAGAATACTGCTGTTTTTATAGTGCAGTTGTTTGTAGACTCGATACTTTTGTTTTACGATGCGTTTTGGAGATGGCTGCATATGTCTCTGCTACGATCTCGGACCGAGACCTCGTTGTCGCATCAGAAAGTCTCCGAGAGTGCGCGAGTTAAGAAGAGTGCGCGAGTTACAAAGAGAAAAAAATGGAATACATTTTTGAAAACTGCCCGGGATGGAAGCAGGCGTTTTCAGACATGCTGTGCGTCCTGCTGGTTAAACTGGCCTTCCATTGGAACGTGAGTATTGATTTTGCGAATAATTTATAAAAAATTGTACATCTATTGTGCATAATACTTATATTTTTTATTTTCTAGTCCCTATCTGAAGTCCGGATACCGGGGTTCATAAATATAGAGCACCGGCAATGGGTGCGGGCGGAGCGGCGGGGGAGACGATATGATCTCTCCTATATGTGGGGTGACGCTCCGGAGAGTCCCCCGGATGACGAGGACGTTTTCGATCTAAGGCGGCTCTTCGGGGCAGAGCCCTATATGGAAGAGGAGATTTGGGTGCCCGGGAAGATTCGGGCACCCGGGGAGATTCGGGCACCCGGGGAGATTCGGGCACCCAATGGCATGTGTAATGGGGAACACAGATGTAAGTATTTTTTTATAAATCTTATTATAATTATATATTTTTTTACTATATATTATAACTATATATTTTTTCTGTTACAGGAGCCGTCTCCCCCTGAACCGGCGCACCCCACCCAAATTAAGTTTATATATTTTTTATAATTATATTTTATTATATCATTACATTTTATATTTTTTATAATTATATTTTATTATATCATTACATTTTATATTTTTATATTTTTATATTTTTATATTTTAATTTTAAATACACATACACACACACACACACACATAAATATGTATAATATACACATACACACATTTTAAAATAAATTTTATATATATTTTAATTTAAAAAAAAATCTAATTATTTCGCATGCCTCTCCTTGCGTTCCCATCCCTGCGCTAGTTATAAGTATCGTTATCTCCCATGTGTTAATCTAAGTCTCGTCTCGCGCTAGTTATAAGTCTCTCTCTCGCGCGCTAGTTGTAAGCCTCGTTTGTCGCACGCGTTGTTCTCGCGCCATCGCTCCCTCTCCCTCGCACGCGTTGTTCTCGCGCCATCGCTCCCTCTCTCTCGCACGCGTTGCTCTCGCGCCATCGCTCCCTCTTCCTCGCACGCGTTGTTCTCGCATGGATGCATTTCGAAGAAATGCTGATGTTTATATTATTTATAAACCGAACATGTTCGTACGCAATATTGTTTATCAATCGGGCATGTAATACAATATTGCGATAAAACATCTAACACGCGCCGCTGCCGAAATCCCCTCCGTCCCGCGTGACGTTATTCCCCCGCGCCTCCGTAATCCCCCGCGCGCCTCACCCCCCCTGAGAGGACCTGGGTTAGAACCCGCCTTATATACCTACTCCGGCCATTGATCAGTGAACAAAATTCTTGAAAACACCAAAAATAATTGATGATTATAAAAAAGCTTAATTGTGTGAAAAATGAAGAAACGACTGTCTTAAAATTTCAAATAATTTTGTTTAATGAAATTTAATTAAAATTTTTTAAAGTGCACTATCAAGGATTGCGGTTGACTTTCATCAATTTTGATCTCCTTTCTTGTGGTGAATCTGTATTAAAATTAAGTTGATCTGTATTCGAGCTTTTCGTCCAATGCGCCTTGTAATATTTTTTTAATCCAGGGATCTTAGATTTAAAACTCGAGCTATCATAATTATTTTTATTTTTTTAATATTTTATGTCATATATGTAATATTTATTATGTAGAAATAAATATTCGGCATATATTTATTGTTAGATACGAATATATCTTCTAATATATATAATATAAGATATAAAATGCATAAAATAATCGTAATATAAAGAAAATTTTTACAAAAGAAAATTTTTACAAAAGAATATTTTTCATGTTTTTATAATTTCTATCAACCGGCGTGAAAAATGTAAAAAATAAAAAAAAAACATTGTCTTATTTCTTTATTTATTTTATTTTTAAATTATTTATTATATCTTTAAAAAGTAAAAATATCATTAAAAATATTACTCTATAAAACTACTTTTTTATATTACGTTAATTTTATGTATTTTAAATATATAAGGAAATATATAAGCGTATCTAACAATATATATTTGCCGAATATATATTTATTTTTATGTAATAAATTATACATATATTACATGTATAAAATAATTTAAAAAATTTTTTAATTAAAAAACTAAGAAAAACTTAACAGCCCAAGTTTTAAATCTAGGATCTCTAAATTACTATTTTTACTGACACTGATCGAACATGTATCTTTCTTTAGGTCTTATAACAAAAAAAGATTTCGAAATTTCAAGTATAAAATATATAAAAAATATTATTTACAAGGGATATTCAACGAAAAGTTCGCATACGAATCAACTTAAAACACGTGCTTACGTATGTGCTGAAATCTCATATCTATTAAATCATTAAATATTAAAAATATATTGTTGAAGTATAAATGTCTTTTTATTTAATAATAAAAATCGGGGGGGGGGGTTCAAATGTAAAATAAATTTGTTAAGTAATTTTTAAAAAGTAATGTTTCTTGAAACATGTAAAAAACATTATTTCAATGTTAAAATTAAAATTTTTTTAATAAATAAAAAGTTACATAACTATTTTAATGTTTTAAAAAATGCTTTCTAAACTTTTTGAAAACATTTTTATGAATTTGTTTGCTATTTCATTTTATGTTAAATGGTTAAAGGTTAAAATGTTTTTTCAGTGTATAAATTTAACTATAGATTTATATTTAAACAGGTAATGAAAAGTTACTTAAGTGGTCCCCAGCATCAATACAAAAAGCAGGATTATGTGCAGACCACTTTAATAAAGAAGATTTTATAAGCTGTACAAAATTACATATTAGAAAGAACCCCATACTGTGGATCCCAAAGGAGACTGACATTACACATTTTGTGAAAGATAATGCTGAAAAAATTACAGAAGAAGGCAGAATTAATGAAAATATTATACAAGAAAATGTAAACCATTCGGATAATCAAGACTGCATTCCAATGGAAGTCAAAACGCATGGCGATTTTCAAGTAAACGTTGAAGAAATAACAATACAAATGAAGAAGTAGCTAAAAAAAAAATAACGACACGTAAGAGATGTTACTCTTCCGGAAAAGAACTTTTCTACAATTTCGGAAATGACTTCGCAGACGATGAATGGTTTAATAATGAAAATCCTCTTCCACTATTTTTGGATAATTACTCGCAGAAAGAAGTGAAAACGAACATGATAAAAAGGCGAGTAAAAACGCAAAAAAAGTCTGCTTCTGAAAAAATGTATAAGAAAAATGAATTCTCCGAAATTGAAAAATTAAAAAAAGAAAATTTGAGACTGAAAAAACTTCTTATGGAGAGGAAGAGAAAACAAAAAGGTATGACTTATATGTTGAAACAGCACAATATTGCAATTCAGAAAAACAAGAACGTTTGCAAACACAGTCTAAATGAATTTTTAAATGGAAAGAAATGTTTAAAACCACTTGCGAGAACTATGATAAAACTTCAGTTTCATAAGAGACGAAAAGAATATACAAAAGAAGAAAAAGATTTAGCAAAACAAATGTTTTATTATTCCGCAAGTGGATATTCACGGATGAGAAAGGCTGGACTAAATCTCCCATCAGAATCTTCTGTCAAGAATTGGATATCAGAAACAGAAATTTGACCAGGATTTTGCGAAGAAATATTTGATAACATTCGAGAAAATTTGTCTAAATTACCATCTTCTCAAAGAGTTGGCTGTTTAAAATTCGATGAGATGTCAATTAAAAAATTTGAAGAGTACAGTCGAAAATATGATATCATCGAAGGATTAGTAGATCTCGGACCCCTGGGACGACGCGATGAACAAGCGAGACATATTCTGCTATTTTGCCTTGATAGCATTAATGCGGAGAATCCTTGGCGGCAAATAGTAGCATACTTTTTGACTGGAAAAAGTACAACACATAAGGAGATTATTGAATTCACGGAGATGTGTTTACAAAAATTGAAAGATGTAGGAGCAAATGTGCAGATAATTACATGTGACCAAGGTGGACCAAATAGAAAAGCTTTTAATATTTGGAAAATTTCTCCACATGAAAATTTCTCCACGTCTTTTCAATTGAACAATGAAACTTATTTTGCTTCTTTTGATTGGCCTCATTTTATCAAGCGGTTGATTAATCAGTTGAGATCTCATAAGTACATTTATGTGAATGGCGAAATTATTATCTCTTTTCATGATTTATTTGCAACATGGCAAATTGACAGACAATTAAATACTTCAAATTTATTGAATCACATTACCTACGCGCATTTTTATCCAAACAATTTTGAAGTTATGAATGTGAAAAGAGCATTTCAAATGTTAAGTGCAAGATTTGCTGCAGCAATATCAACAGCAGGGCAAAGCAATACATTAAAAAGTTCTTCATGGAAAGCATCTGCAGAATTTGTTTACAAAATGAATAAAGTAATAGATGTTATGAATGTCTATCATTTAAATAATTGGAAAGGAAAAAAGGGTCCATTATCAGATGATAATTTAATGGTTGAAGAATTATTAACGTCTTTTGTTGAATGGTGTTCAAAGTGGAGTACTTCCTCCAACAAGATTTCGAGACCTCCCTGCTTTGATGGAATGATTACGACCGTGAAATCAATTTTATCAATGTATCGTTCCATTAAACAACATTATCCGGATTTCAGGCTTGCTACTGCACTATGCAACCAAGATTCTGTAGAACATACATTTGGAAAAATTAGAGGACGCGGAGGATTTAACCGTAATCCAACTGCTAGAATGGTACGGTTAACGTTGCGGCATATTTTATCAAGTGGATATATTTATGGAAGCGACAGAGGAAATGTAACTTGTCAAGAAACGTCTTCATTAACGGATAGTACATCGGTAGTTCATGAAATGGAAAATAACAATATTCCATTTGTTACGTCCAGGGGAATTCACGATTCTTTTCTTTCCCGTACCCGGTGCACACGTGCATGATTTCCAGAGCCGATAATAATAGCTAAATTAAAGCAGGATTTTCAGTACATGCCCTAAAATAACAATCGGATATTAACGGGCTATAAAAGTAGCATCCGGCTAAATAAAGCGGCATTCAGTCAAACAAATTTGATATTTTCTTAAAACTCATAAAATCAAAAATAAAGAAAACTAATCATAAAACGCGAGTGATCGGATATCGGATGTTACGATTCTTTTCTTTCCCGTATCCGGTGCACACGTACACGATTTCTAGAGCCGATAATAATAGCTAGATTAAAGCGGGATGCTCAGTACATGTCCTAAAATAACAATCGGATGTTAACAGGCTATAAAAGTAGCATCCGGTTAAATAAAGCGGCATTCAGTCAAACTCGATATTTTCGAAAATTCGATATTTTCTTAAAAACTCATAAAATCAAAAAATAAAGGAAACTAATCATAAAACGTGAGTGACCGAATATCGCAAGAAGGTAGTAACAGTCATCCCTTGTGCGATACTGAGAATCCTAAATCCCCCGTTTTGGAAGATGCTCTCCTATTCGCGAACGAACATAATAAAATCCTGATTTGCTACATTTGTTCTAAAATGCTTATAAGTAGGGGCACAGAAGAGACCATGGAAATCTAACAAAGATTTCTATTCGTCAACCTCCCTTATTCCTCATGCTAGGAGAGGGTAATCCAAAACGATATATAAGCGCGAACTTCGAACAACACTCCTCAGAAAAATTCGTACAGTCAGAAAAATTCGTACAGTCAGAAAAATTCGTACATTCAGAAAAATTCGTTCAGTCAGAAATTCATTCATTGACTCACGCGTTCATATACGCACTCAAAAGTTTCGAGACATATCAATCTTCATATCGAGTCAGTGCAAAAACCTACACCAAGGGGGCCCAGCAGCAACCACCCTCTTCAACAACTATCAATTCAGCTAATATCTCGCTATCCTCAACGCCAAGGGGGTCCAGCGATAATTCGTATCGATTTGTCCACGGTTTTTCAAATAGTAAGTCTTTTCTTTTTATCTTCAAAGCTCCTCCCCCTCACCCCGTCTCACATACATACAATCACGCTTAATGTACCCACAAACATACAAACAATCACACTTAATATTGTGCTAGAGTAATAACTAATTAAAATGTTTATGTAAATTTTATCTTTTTGTAATGTACAATAAATTTAATTAATTTTATTTCTTTTAACTTCAACTTAATCAATTCCCCCCCCCCTCGTTACCCACGCTCCTGAATCGCACTTGGTCCCGTCCCGGGTAAAAAGGATTAAGTTCCTTTACCGAAAAGGGGACCGACGAGCGGGCATTTGGACCAGAAATAGCGTAAAATCGACTCTTGTGGTCGTTGACCTATCTTTGGCTCACCCGCAGGCTCGCTCGACCCGAGACACTTGCCCTTAAGGCACCTGTTCTCGGGATACACGTGTTACGCCCTTCCTTCAGCCCATCCTTCCTCGGGCCTGGACGTAACACATTACAAGAAGAATTAATTTGTTTAACTAAAATGGATGACGACTGTGATAATCTCATCGCGACAGCCTTTGAAGAAATTACAAAATATTTGGAACACAATTCCGACTATCTAGATGAAATAACAAAGACCAACAAGGAGAACTTACATTCAGAGGCATATGAAAGAAATGCAATTTCATATTTTGCAGGATATATTGCTCGCTACGGTTACAAGAATACAAAGTGCCACAGCTGCCGTGAAAAAAATTTGAAAACACCGATGGAAGAATTAAATGACAATGAAATCTATATTTAGCTACGTGAATATGAACATGAAGACGAAGATGATCCTGAAATAGAGTGGCTATCAAGACCAACGGATTCATTTTTGAATATTATTACTCTACAACTTGAAGCAATAAATTCATGTTACAAGAAATATTGGTATTTCAAAGATGTGAAGAAAAAGTTTCTTGAGATTTGTGTTAAACACGTCCAGCATAATGATGAAGATTGGTTTAATCATATCAACGAGTGTTATTCACATAGAATTCAAATGTTAGACTTTATGTTAAGAGTCAAGATATATGCAATTACAAAAAAGAATAACAATGGAGGAAGAGAAGGAATAAATACAGTATCTGGAAGATCAAAAGAAATAAAGACAAAATGTCAAAAACTAAAGAACATAAAACATATGTAAAATCACCATTACTACATATATAAAACGATCGCGGCTCTTCGAGCGGTACGATTTGACTATTTTTCATTTACTCGCGGCATTTAATGCGGAACGAGTAAAACGATCGCGGCTCTTGGAGCGGTACGATCTGACTATTTTACATTTACTCGCGGCATTTAATGCGGAACGAGTAAAACGATCGCGGCTCTTCGAGCGGTACGATCTGACTATTTTATATTTACTCGCGGCATTTTATGCGGAACGAGTAAAACGATCGCGGCTCTTCGAGCGGTACGATCTGACTATTTTACATTTACTCGCGGTATTTTATGCGGAACGAGTATAAAATATGTAAAAATTCGTGGCCTTATGGCAGATCGAATAAATTGGGAGACAGTTAACTCGGAATTTTTTAGAATTAAAACATAATTTTTTACTTTTTTTATATATTAATTTTAAATGCAAGATATTAACATTTTTATATTTTTTATTAGCAAATATTATGTTTATATTTTTAAGAATTTCGGGTTATGTGTCAATTGGCCTCCACGTGGCGTCTCCTGGAAATGCTCTATGAGTAGCTAACAATTGACATGAAGATTATTGTGTATGAAATTACATATAAATATATACAGGGTGATTCGGAACAAACGTTTGTTGTCTTTAAAATATCAAATTCTTGAATGATTTCTAAGACGATTTTTCCTATTGCAAAATTTTGCCCGGAGCTTAGTTTTTAAACTATAAAGGAAAATAGTTCGAATTAATAACGGAATGAGTATGAAAAGTAGGCAGGGACGGCGCGATATAAGTGATTACGTCCCAATGAGAAATGTTGGTCGAATCTACATCAATTCATGAGTGTAGCAATCAGCTGATCGCGGCGAGCGCTCCACGAAATCGTTTATATCGCGCCGTCCCTACCTACTTCTCGTACTCGTTCCGTAATTAGTTAACTATTTTTCTTTATAATTTAAAAACTAAATTGTGGGCAAAATTTTTCAAGAGGAAAAATCATTTTAGAATTCATTCAAGAATTTGATATTTTAAAGACAAACGTTTGTTCAGAATTCACTCTATATAACTTTATATTATTATTTTATTTTAATATGTATTGTACAATGTTATTTTTACAAATATGAAAATGTGATTTTAGAAAGTAAGCAATATGTCTTACATGTTCATATATAAAACATATTTAAATAAAATAATAGTATGAAGATTTTAAGTGCAATAAAATAATGAAATAAAATAACATAAATAATCAGTGTTTTCTAACTATACTACAAATTAGACTACAAAATGAAACTAGACTTTTATTAAATTTTAATAAATTTATTAAATTATAATACTATTCTTATACATCTTTACTTTAATAGGAAAAAATAAAAAAAATTTATAGAAAACTTAAAAAAAGAATAAAAAAGAATAAATATTATATTATTATTTAAAAAATTAAAAATTATATTTCCGCGGCCTCCTCCTCTTCCTCTTCCTCCTCCTCCTCTTCTAAAAAATCTGCTTCCTCTTCTGAAACCTCTTCCTCTCTCTCTGCGAGCAGACCATTTATATCTATAAAACATAAGAGAGAAATATATTATAGCTTGATAAATAGAGAGATATAATTATTTTATATATTTAAACACACACACACATGCGCGCGCGCTCTCTCTTACACATACACGCGCGCGCGCGCGCGCGCACATGCACGCACGCACGCGTAAAATAACAAATACATTCTCATAAATTGATATATATACATATATAAATCCGAAATTTAATAAATATACTTTTCATCACGTTCGGCGCGCCTTACACCAGCCCGACGCTGCATGTGGGATGATGGATCCTGCTGCTGTTCCCTTGCATCATCCTCGTGCTGTTTTTCTCCTTCTTTGTTCTACTGTTTTTCATCATCATCATTCATATCATCAGCAGAAAAGAAGCTGAAAAAATAAATATAATAAATATATTTTTGTGTGCATGTGTAACTTTAATATACAAATAATATTTTAAATATATAGGGTAGACCATTTTCATCAATGATAAGAATCAATTAATGTTCAGAAAAAATATAGTTGTTTTTAAGAAAAAATATAATATTTACTGTTAATTGCAAATTACATATTTTTTCTTCGAAACAACTATGTGTTTTCTTTACACCAATTGATTCCTTTCATTATTTTGTACATAAAAGTATTAAGATTAGATAATCGAAAAATGAATATTTTATTAGATATTTTATGGTTTATGTAAAATTAAGAAATGATTTCAAGCCTCATAACTCGAAAAGAACTCAATGAAGAAATACTTTATTATAGTGTTTTGAAAAGCTCTCGAGATAAGCTATAAGAATAAGTAATAAAAAATAGTGGGTTCCGTTTAAAAAATTAAAGATGACCATAATGTGACCTTCAAACAATTATTCATGGTCAAATATTTGCCACTATTTTATGTCCTCCTTCGAGTCAAATACTTTTATCTGAAATATTTTTTTTTTAAACTTCTCCTTTTCGAGATATTCGCAAGTATTGATTAAAATAGTCTACTCTGTCTATTATATATATTTTATATATATATATATATATATATATATATATATAAAATATATATAATATATAAGTCATAATATATATAAGCAAGTTTGACGACATCCCCAATAAGCAATCATAATAAAATGTGATTTAAACTTAATTCAAAAAATAAATAAAATATTATTAAATTTCTCTCTGAAAATATTATAATTAAAATTAATGCTATAAAAACAATAAATTTAATTCTCTTTTTATAATTGAATAACTATCTAAAATTCACATTCTCAACATAATTGAATAAAATGAATAAAAATCAAATTTTCATAAAAAACTTACACATATATATATATATATATATATATATATATATATATATATAGTTTAATTAATAAAACTTTAATTTTGTAAATTAAAAATATTTTTAGAAATGATAAGATATATATATATATATATATATATATATATATATATATGATTACTAATTTGTATCTAAATTTTATAATAAAAGTGCTGCAACCATAACTATTCTGTCTACAAGCTTATATAATTATGCTAAACATACCTTCTTGCCCATCCTTTCTTTCGAGAAAGTCGGAGGCGGGAAGGATATTTGTTTTTTAAGTCTTCTTTCATTTCGTATTTATTGCTGTAAGAGAATAAAATAAATAATAAATTTAAAATAATAAATTTTTTGAAATATTATGGGGGCGATTAAAATTAAACGTCCTGTACATAATAATAATATTTCGTAATATCACAAATAAAATTAGCAATACTTACGAATAAAATTATACAATTACTGAATTGTCTAATTATACAATGTTGTTCGTTGGCTTCGTTACACGACACATACATATGTACACTTGGCAACGTTGGATCGTGCACGTGATAAGCGAGTGTCCGAAACAAGTGCGAAACATGTCCGGAAGATAATCGCAGTGTACCGAGTGCAGTAATATTCCATCCGTCGCAAGATGAACACACGTAAGTACTGCGCTCGTATATATTAAATATTATATTATTAGTAGTAATACTAATAATCATTAGGTACTTTTTATTAGTCTAGAAATTTATTAGCTATTTATATTACAAGAGTATCATTAGAAACAATATAAATAACCATGTTAATTGTAATAATATTTGTTGGTTAGGTACAGCAATAGTAATGAGACATAGTAATTGAAGACTATTGTATAAAATAAGATGTTTGATAGACATATATACGTAAAAATTAATTAATGTATATTTATTTCAGGAAGAAATGAACCAAGAGAGAGAATAAGAAATGTTCTCTCTCCGCTTGTATCCGCAAAAGGGCGGGAAGCAAACTCGGAGATGAATCGTCGCAAATCAACATCCACGACGGTGCCAACAGCAACGGCGACGATGCAAAAGTCTACGGAGTCAAAGACACCATCAACTAAATACGACGGCGACAATGCAAAGAGTTACAATGACAGAGCCTATGTCATCAGGGGCGACGACGGCGACGACGTATGAAAATATAAAAGAAAATGTACATACAAATATGAAAGTAAGTAACTGCATATTTAATTATTGCATACTTTTCTTTTTACTGCATGCAGATCATAGATATATTAACATAGACTGCTCATACGGTAGCGAAGAGTGTCCTCCTGAGAGAAAAAGATAGCATGAATTTATTTGTGTTTCTATATTTTTCTGGTACACGCGTGGTGCAATGTAAAGATATTAAAGTCAATAACTTGAAATTGCATTACGCATGTGTCAGAAAAAGATAGATACACAAGTAAATTCATGCTATCCTTTTCTCTCAGGAGGATACTCTTTGCTACCTTATGAACAGTCTATGTAAATATATCTATGATGCAGTAAATATGTCTGTAAATAATACTTGGATTTTTGAAATTTTTGAGAAAAGTATATTATATTAGAGATGTCCAAAATTTTATTAAAATATTGATAGGTATGGTCGCTCAGTTGTAAATATTTAAAAATATAATTAGAATATATTTATAATAATAACATTTATCTCTTATTCTTTGTAATCTGAAAATCTATTATAATCATAAAATCTTTCATTTATTCTTTTAATTCGTATTTATTTTTAATTACTAATTTAATGTACCATATAACGCTAAGACACTTTATGTTTTTAGAAACTTATGTTATAAAAACGTATTTTCTTATTGTCTTATTTCATGTATTTCAGAGAATTAATCAAGTCATGCTTCGGGAAGTCGCCAAAGAAAGGAAAAAAATAAAAAAAGAAGAATTTCTACGGCGAAAAGCGAAATACGCGACACGTATTCCACCGATACCTGCACCGCCTGTTTATGTGGCACCATCGCCAATACCAACATCGCTTTATGTACCAACTTACGCACCATCGACTTATGCAGCGCCGTTTACATGCGCACCACCGACTTACGCAGCAGCGGCTCACCCACAACCACCGCCATACGTAGCACCGGCTTACCCACAACCACCGGCTTACGCAGCACCGGCTCACCCACAACCACTGCCTTACGAAACTCCAAACGTAATTATTTCGCCTTACGGGCATATGTATAGACCTCATTTTTAAAATTAATCATTGCAATGATATAAATTGATATACATTGAAAAATGTAGGTCCTTTTCCATTCTAAAGTATAATTTTCTTTCAAATAATTTTCTTTCTAAAGTATAATTTTCTTTCAAAAATATAATTTTCTTTGAAATAATTTTCTGTCTGACATTTTGCTGTTCTTTAAACACATATTTTAAATGCGCGATTGTTTCATTATATATATTTAATTATTGCATACTTTTCTTTTTACTATATGCACGACTTGATTAATTCTCTGAAATACATGAAATAAGACAATAAGAAAATACGTTTTTATAACATAAGTTTCGCTTATCACGTGCACGATCCAACGTTGCCAAGTGTACATATGTATGTGTCGTGTAACGAAGCCAACGAACAACATTGTATAATTAGACAATTCAGTAATTGTATAATTTTATTCGTAAGTATTGCTAATTTTATTTGTGATATTACGAAATATTATTATTATGTACAGGACGTTTAATTTTAATCGCCCCCATAATATTTCAAAAAATTTATTATTTTAAATTTATTATTTATTTTATTCTCTTACAGCAATAAATACGAAATGAAAGAAGACTTAAAAAACAAATATCCTTCCCGCCTCCGACTTTCTCGAAAGAAAGGATGGGCAAGAAGGTATGTTTAGCATAATTATATAAGCTTGTAGACAGAATAGTTATGGTTGCAGCACTTTTATTATAAAATTTAGATACAAATTAGTAATCATATATATATATATATATATATATATATATATATATATATCTTATCATTTCTAAAAATATTTTTAATTTACAAAATTAAAGTTTTATTAATTAAACTATATATATATATATATATATATATATATATATATGTGTAAGTTTTTTATGAAAATTTGATTTTTATTCATTTTATTCAATTATGTTGAGAATGTGAATTTTAGATAGTTATTCAATTATAAAAAGAGAATTAAATTTATTGTTTTTATAGCATTAATTTTAATTATAATATTTTCAGAGAGAAATTTAATAATATTTATTTATTTTTTGAATTAAGTTTAAATCACATTTTATTATGATTGCTTATTGGGGATGTCGTCAAACTTGCTTATATATATTATGACTTATATATTATATATATTTTATATATATATATATATATATATATATATATAAAATATATATAATAGACAGAGTAGACTATTTTAATCAATACTTGCGAATATCTCGAAAAGGAGAAGTTTAAAAAAAAAATATTTCAGATAAAAGTATTTGACTCGAAGGAGGACATAAAATAGTGGCAAATATTTGACCATGAATAATTGTTTGAAGGTCACATTATGGTCATCTTTAATTTTTTAAACGGAACCCACTATTTTTTATTACTTATTCTTATAGCTTATCTCGAGAGCTTTTCAAAACACTATAATAAAGTATTTCTTCATTGAGTTCTTTTCGAGTTATGAGGCTTGAAATCATTTCTTAATTTTACATAAACCATAAAATATCTAATAAAATATTCATTTTTCGATTATCTAATCTTAATACTTTTATGTACAAAATAATGAAAGGAATCAATTGGTGTAAAGAAAACACATAGTTGTTTCGAAGAAAAAATATGTAATTTGCAATTAACAGTAAATATTATATTTTTTCTTAAAAACAACTATATTTTTTCTGAACATTAATTGATTCTTATCATTGATGAAAATGGTCTACCCTATATATTTAAAATATTATTTGTATATTAAAGTTACACATGCACACAAAAATATATTTATTATATTTATTTTTTCAGCTTCTTTTCTGCTGATGATATGAATGATGATGATGAAAAACAGTAGAACAAAGAAGGAGAAAAACAGCACGAGGATGATGCAAGGGAACAGCAGCAGGATCCATCATCCCACATGCAGCGTCGGGCTGGTGTAAGGCGCGCCGAACGTGATGAAAAGTATATTTATTAAATTTCGGATTTATATATGTATATATATCAATTTATGAGAATGTATTTGTTATTTTACGCGTGCGTGCGTGCATGTGCGCGCGCGCGCGCGCGCGTGTATGTGTAAGAGAGAGCGCGCGCGCATGTGTGTGTGTGTTTAAATATATAAAATAATTATATCTCTCTATTTATCAAGCTATAATATATTTCTCTCTTATGTTTTATAGATATAAATGGTCTGCTCGCAGAGAGAGAGGAAGAGGTTTCAGAAGAGGAAGCAGATTTTTTAGAAGAGGAGGAGGAGGAAGAGGAAGAGGAGGAGGCCGCGGAAATATAATTTTTAATTTTTTAAATAATAATATAATATTTATTCTTTTTTATTCTTTTTTTAAGTTTTCTATAAATTTTTTTTATTTTTTCCTATTAAAGTAAAGATGTATAAGAATAGTATTATAATTTAATAAATTTATTAAAATTTAATAAAAGTCTAGTTTTATTTTGTAGTCTAATTTGTAGTATAGTTAGAAAACACTGATTATTTATGTTATTTTATTTCATTATTTTATTGCACTTAAAATCTTCATACTATTATTTTATTTAAATATGTTTTATATATGAACATGTAAGACATATTGCTTACTTTCTAAAATCACATTTTCATATTTGTAAAAATAACATTGTACAATACATATTAAAATAAAATAATAATATAAAGTTATATAGAGTGAATTCTGAACAAACGTTTGTCTTTAAAATATCAAATTCTTGAATGAATTCTAAAATGATTTTTCCTCTTGAAAAATTTTGCCCACAGTTTAGTTTTTAAATTATAAAGAAAAATAGTTAACTAATTACGGAACGAGTACGAGAAGTAGGTAGGGACGGCGCGATATAAACGATTTCGTGGAGCGCTCGCCGCGATCAGCTGATTGCTACACTCATGAATTGATGTAGATTCGACCAACATTTCTCATTGGGACGTAATCACTTATATCGCGCCGTCCCTGCCTACTTTTCATACTCATTCCGTTATTAATTCGAACTATTTTCCTTTATAGTTTAAAAACTAAGCTCCGGGCAAAATTTTGCAATAGGACAGAAAAGTATGCAATAATTAAATATGCAGTTACTTATTTTTACATTTCTATGCACAATTTCTTTCATATATTTATACGTCATTGCCGTCATCGCTCTTGGTGACATCGGCTCTGTCATTGTAGCTCTTTGCATTGTCGCCGTCGTATTTAATTGATGCAGTCTTTTTGTTTTCATTACAAATTCTAAATCTTTATTATGAAAGGATAAACATGTTATATATGGCTAGTGTTTAATGTACGGTGCACTATTCTGTGCAGGTACAGTAAAATTTATATTTAATTTCATAAGTAATTATAATTACTTATTAATGTAACTTATAATTACTTATAAAGTTAAATATAATTTTTACTGTACCTGTACAGAACTGAAATAAGATTTTTACTGTACCTGTACTTATTATATAATAACTTGTAATATTTTGCAGTCTTTTTGATTTCTTCAGAAATTATAAATCTTTATTATGAAAGAACAAACATGTTATATATGGCAAGTGTTTAATGTACGGTGCACTATTCTGTGCAGGTACAGTAAAAATTATATTTAATTTCATAAGTAATTATAATTACTTATTAATGTAACTTATAATTACTTATAAAGTTAAATATAATTTTTACTGTACCTGTACAGAACTGAAATAAGATTTTTACTGTACCTGTACTTATTATATAATAACTTGTAATATTTTGCAGTCTTTTCGTTTTCTTCAGAAATTATAAATCTTTATTATGAAAGAACAAACATGTTATATATGGCTAGTGTTTAATGTACGGCGCACTATTCTGTGCAGGTACAGTAAAAATTATATTTAATTTCATAAGTAATTATAAGTTATATAAATAAGTAATTATAAGTTATTGTAAGTAATTATATAATAATTACTTTTAATAACTTGTAATATTTTGCAGTCTTTTTGTTTTCTTCAGAAATTATAAATCTTTATTATGAAAGAATAAACATGTTATATATGGCTAGTGTTTAATGTATGGTGCGTTATTCTGTACAGGTACAGTAAAAATTGTATTTCATTTCATAAGTAATTATAATTACTTATTAATGTAACTTATAATTACTTATAAAGTTAAATATAATTTTTACTGTACCTGTACAGAACTGAAATAAGATTTTTACTGTACCTGTACTTATTATATAATAACTTGTAATATTTTGCAGTCTTTTTGTTTTCTTTAAAAATTCTAAATCTTTATTATGAAAAAATAAACATTTTATATATGGCTAGTGTTTAATGTATGGTGCGCTACTTTTATAAGTAATATTAGTACTTTATTAAATATTGAAATATATGAATAAATATATTATGTGTAAATAATTGTAAAGCTACACTAAGCATATTCTTTTCTCCCTATTCCTTGTTTCTATATCTCCTAAATATAAAAACACTCAATATAAAAACACTAAATATCAATAATATTATCAATAATTATAATATTTCGAATAAAAATAAGAATAGTAATTATTATTATACTTATTCTTTTATGTTTATTTTACATATTATTTATTATAATTAGTATTTTTTCATTTTCAAATTCATCTTTATGTTAAATATTATTTATGTTTTTTCATTTTCAAATTCATATTTATATTAAATATTATTTATTAAGATTTTTTTTCATTTTGGAATTCTTCTTTATGTTAAATATTATTTATTAAAATTAAAATATACTTATTCAAAATATTCTTATTATCAATTAAATTATACTTATTTTTCAAATTTAGAACTATGTTGAATTATATGTGTATACGTATATACGTATATATATATAAGATCTATGTATGTGATTTATATCGATTATTATGAACAAATAATCTTGTTGTTTATTGTTCAATATAACTTATACAAATAGAGAGAGAGAGAGAGAGAGAGAGAGAGAGAGAGAGAGAGAGAGGGAGGGAGGGAGATGGAGATGGAACATCTATCGTAATATCCTGGAACTAATTTGTTGCTATTTTTTATTTTCACTTTACCTACACTCACGCATACATACACACGAATCGTTCTACATACTATACTTTTATATTTAAGTTCTAATTTCGATTTCAAAGGTTCAACAATGTTTGTTCGTATAATTCGACCCAAGCAAACTTGTTTTTACATTTATACAAACTATATAGCTTTTATATGAAGTACATATTATGACGAGTTGACAGTTCGTCTACAATTCGAGATGCCATATTCAGATAAAAATGGATAAGGAAAACTGTAATTTCATAATTTTTTCTCGTTTTTCATATAAAATCGAAGTTTCCTAGGATTATTTATGTATGTATTGCAATCCTACATAAATATTTTCAATTCTGTCAAATTAGTGCGACGAAAAACCAGAACTACGAAAATGGTAATTTTGTCGATAATACAGTCGAGTACAGCATCCCCTTAATACTAAGAAAAATAATATTAACACTATGAAAAATAATATTAATTAGCGAATAAACGTTAACTCGTATCGCGCGTACGCGGTTAAACGCATTTTCCGCACTTCTTCCGGAGCAATCGAGAATTTATCGCGCCTCGTTATATTACCTCATTATATTTCCGCGCGCTCAGTATTCTAAGTGTTCCCAGTGCATTCAATATTCATTCTCAGCGTTATTTTCGCGCGAACGATGGATGACGAATTTTTGAAATTGCAAAGAATGTTTCACGGATGTATGTTCGCGACGCGAATGTGCGCCTGGAAAATAAAATACATCAAGAGACTCATGAACGCGATCCTCAGCATAGCGGTAGCGTGGAACGTGGGTACCCTTTTATCATCATTATTTATTCTTTCGCTCTCCTTCGAAGAGACACGCGACGATCGTTGATCGCGCGACATTTTTTACAGTTCGAGAAAGTCGAGATCGAAGGGTTCGTAAGCATACACCATAAGCGTTGGATGCAGAAAAAAAGGCAGGCGCGCCGCATATTCATGGATTTACTGTGGTGCGAGCGACTGTCCTACAAGAAATGGGAGAAGAGCGCGCCTAACATGTTTACCGACATATTTCGCTTGAGAAGATTGTTCGGTATGGAATCGCTCATCCAAGATCATATGTGTAAGACCGCATATATCTACGACGACGACGATTCCTTCGGAGAAATGTGATACCGCGGTTTGAATCCGATCGACGGAATGAGCTCCGCTCACACGAGTGACGGAATGAGCTCCGCTCACACGAGCGACTACGACGACGACGAGGACGAGTTTTAATCGAGTTACGTCGTATCTCTTTTCGTCTAACGCGCTATTCTTTCATTACATATACCTCAGTACGATCTATTAATACTATATAAATTGATACTTTATATATTTCAGACGTCTCGCCGACTTCAACACCGAGGGACCGCGCCTTCCCGCCCGATCATCGCTCGCATCCTACGCATTTTACATCGCTTCGCATACAACTATATATTAATCCATGTATCGTCATATTATTCCACGCGCCGCATCGTTTCGCGCGATCGTACGATGCGTCGCTTTATACGTTACCTCGTACCTCACTTCGTATCGTCTTTTTTACATTACTCTATATATTAATCACTCTATATATTAATCACTCTATATATTAATCACTCTATATTAATCACTCTATATATTAATCGCTATATATTAATCGCTCTATATTATTCCACACGTCACTTTATACGTCACTTTATACGTTACCTCGTACTTTAGTTTATATCCATTAGTGTATTTTTCGTATATACAGAGTGTCCCAAAAGTCTGGACACAGTCGAATATCTCACATAGAATGCATTTTAGAACAAAACGCTTTAGACAAAAGTTGTAAGGATTAAAAAGATATATTTAACTGTAACATCCATTTGACATTGAGTGACGTCGCCAAGCTTAGGGCAAGGTCAACTTGAATTTTTTAAATGGAACCCCCTATTTTTTATTGCATATTTTTGTAGCTTACCTCGAGAGCTTTCCAAAATACTATAATAAAGTATTTCTTCATTGAATACTTTTCAAGTTACGAGGCTTGAAGTAATTTTTTAATTTTACATAAACCATAAAATATCTAGTAAAAAATTCATTTTTGGATTATTTTACCTTAATACTTTTATGTACAAAATAATGAGAGGAATCAATTGGTGTAAAGAAAACATACAGTTGTTTCGAAAAAAAATATGTAATTTATAATTAACAATTCCATATTTTTTCTTCGAAACAACTGTATGTTTTCTTTACACCAATTGATTCCTCTCATTATTTTGTACATAAAAGTATTAAGGTAAAATAATCCAAAAATGAATTTTTTACTAGATATTTTATGGTTTATATAAAATTAAAAAATTACTTCAAGCCTCGTAATTTGAAAAGTATTCAATGAAGAAATACTTTATTATAATGTTTTGGAAAGCTCTCGAGGTAAGCTACAAAAATATGCAATAAAGAATAGGGGGTTCCATTTAAAAAATTCAAGTTGACCTTGCCCTAAACTTGGCGACGTCACTCAATGTCAAATGGATGTTACAGTTAAATATATCTTTTTAATCCTTACAACTTTTGTCTAAATCATTTTGTTCTAAAATGCATTCTATACGAGATATTTGACTGTGTCCAGACTTTTGGGACACCCTGTATATATTTCTTTACGTACGATAAGGATCGAAAAAAATTTTATACGAATAAAGAATCATTTAAAAAAAAAAAAAAGTTCGTTCTCTCGATCATCCTTCTCGCGCGTCCGAGCGTATCTCCCCTCCTCTCCCCTCGCCTCCTCCTTCTCCCTCGTACGACGCTTTCTCGCGTTCTAGAGAACGATATATCGTGCGATAGTTCACTACCGTCCCGACCCCCGCGCGCTAGCGCCTCGCGAGAGCCATGACGCGCGTCGCATTATCGCTCGCGCTGACGATATCCCTGCTCGCGGCCGTCGCGGCGACGCTGACCTACGATGACGTCGCGGAGGCGTCCCGTTATCTTCGAACCTACGGCTTTCTGGAGAACGAGGAGAATTATCAGCAGTCGTCGCTACTGGACAACGCGACCGCCCTGAGCGAAGTGCTATCATTGTTTCAGGAATACTACGACCTGCCGGGAAACGGCGTTCTGACCGTGGAAACGATTCGCGTCATGCGCAGGCCGCGATGCGGCGTCGCAGACATTCACGCTTACAGCCCGTTGACGAGAAAGTGGCCGAGGACGCATCTCACGTGGAACTTCAAACTAGCGAACAGAGATACTCTGCGCACGACTCAGAGCGCGTTCGCTCTGTGGTCCGAGCAATCCTCTCTGACGTTCTCGCGCGACCCGCTGCGCCCCGATATACTGATATCCTATCAATCCGGCGCTCACGCGTACGAGAACAGCGACAACGGGGGCTCGTGTTCGCCGTTCGCGGGACCGGGATCGGTCGTCGCTCACGCGTTCTTTCCGACGGGAGAGCCCAATTAAGTGACCGAGGTGCACGTTGACGAGACGGAGCTGTGGCACACCACGCTGACCAGGCCCTCGTCGGACAGACTGTATCTCCTTCAGACGCTGACGCACGAGATCGATCACACTCTGGGTCTGACTCACAGTATGAGGGATGATTCGGTCATGTACGCGTACACGCCTTCGGAGGAAAGGCGATATCCGCACAGGCTGAGCGTAAAGGACGTCATAAACGTGCGAAATCTCTACGGATCGAGAGAGACGACGAATTCTACGATCGTCGACGCTACTCCAACGACCGCGGCGACGACTACGACGATGACGACCTCGACAACGACGACGACGGCCGCGGCGCCACCGACGACCGCGAGGACGGTCAAGCTGCCGCTCGCTCCTTCCGATACCGCGGATCTATGCGCCTTGAAGCGCGTAGACGGAGCGCTAATCATGAATCGTCGCCTGTACATCGCGCGTAAACGCAACGTGTGGCCCATCGATATGAGGGAGAGATGCTACGGAGCGCCCTTCTCGTTCGCCGACTACTTCAAGTTCCTCCCCCGCAATCTCACTCGCGTATCGGCCATGTATCAGAGACCCTCGGGCGATATCGCGATATTCACCGGCGACTACGTCGCCGATTCGATTTTCATCTTAAAGCGGGATGGCCTAGATCCGTCGAATACGTCGGATTTCCCCGCGACGCTAGGATAAGCGCCGCGATAAACACGCACGCCGGGCGCAGCTACGTCATATACAACGACGATAAAATAGCCGAGATAAACGACTGTGTGATGACCGTCGCGAGGCACGGCGCTCTGCGGGATACGTTTTCCTGGATATCATCCGCGATAACGGCCGCCTTCCGCCACGTCGACGGTAATCTCTATTTTCTGAAGAAACGCGAGTATTACGCGTACAGCGAGTTCATCGCGATAATCTCGGCCGGTCCCTTCGATCTTAATATACTGGGAATAGAATGCCCAGCCGATGGCATTCTGCATCGATTGAGCGAACTCGTCTCCAAGCTGTATCGTCTGGAATACGCGTCCTTCGAAAGACCGCACAACGACGACGACGATGACGACTAAGATCAGGAAATCCTGAAATCTAACGTTAAGATTACATTTAATATGCTGTTCTAAACCGCTGTTCTAAACCGCTTCCGCTGCATTAATTAACGCGCATAACGCGCGCGTCAAGAATAAAGATATCGAGACGACGATCGAGATCGCGTCGTATATAAGGCGCGTCTCGATCGTTGCGCGACATTTCCGACGATACTCGCGATTAACGCGCGTACGATTCTAAGCGGGCGTCTCCGACGAATCTCTCTCTCTCCTCGCGACAATCAACGTTAACGACGCCGTCGCCACCGCAGTGTTTTCCTACGAACATCGAAGCCCTGTTCGCGAGACCGATCATGTTCGCCGGACTCGGACAGGAGTACCGCAGAGTGTTCGGGGACTCGTCCGCGACGCCCGCGACTCCGTCGGCGCCGCCGATGACGGGCCCCTTCGTCGCCCCGCATAACCGTCGAGACGATTATGCGGCTTCCGCCAAGGACGAGGATTCCACCCGCGATCGTTCGGACACTCCGCTCGTGATCAAGAAAGCTCGACTGTACATCGAGAACGAGTGAGTATGCGCGAGTTACCTAGCCCGAGCGCTCTCGATCTCCGCCTCGATCGGCTATTTCGTATAATAACGTCGTCTTTTTTCTCTCCGATCTCGACAGATGGAATAGAAACTGGCTGTTCAAACGCGAGATCAATTTCGCGAGACATCCAATTCGAATACTAGGAAGACGATATCCGCTGACCAAGACGGCGTACAAGTACATCGATATCGCCGTAGCCGTGAAGCGCGAAGTCTCAAGTCGACATCGTCCTAGGAGACTGCCATGGAAAGGAGATATCTCTGACGCCCGACATGTGGAAGGATCTGCTCGCTATGCGCAACGATATACTGCCGTATTTCGAGAACGACTTGGACGAGGCTGTGGCGCGCCCTCCGACGTCCATAATCGTCGGAACCGTGATGCTTCGATTCGGCAAGATAAACAATCTGAAGACGCTGCGATTCGAGACGCCGAAGAATCGCATCGCTTGTCGCACTCCACCGTGAAGGCGCTGTTCGTTCTCGAGCTATGCGTCAATCGCATCATCGCGTCGTTGACCGGCATACTCGAGACCGTAGACGCTAAGTTATCGCGTTTTCTAGAAATCGCGACGGAAACCGACCACCCCGGCGATATTCCGGACGCGATTCGTCGGCACGAGCACTTCAATGCGAACGATCTGATCGACTGCGAGTTACACGCTCTGCTATTCGGACTCTATCACAATTTGTAAAACGCTATGCGCGACGAATGAATGTATCGCGATCTCGAACCGTACACTTACCCGTATAACTGCGTTCGAACGAGGCGAAACGATCGCGAGTACCGATATTATTCTCGATGTACATATGTATCTACGCATGTAACTTCGTGACATAATAAATAAATAAATTGTACACGTAATTTATTCTCTCTCTCTCCTCGATTTACGTCACCCTCGTCTCTCCTCGATTTGCTACGAATTCCCTCCTCTTCGAAATAAATCTAATATACATCGTATATTATACATTGTATAAAATCGTACGTTATATAAATCGTACTTTATATAAATCGTATATTATATCTCTTTCAGGCCTACGTCGAATACATCCGCTCTATTATTAACGTCGACCTTATCTCTATCTCGCGCGCGACGCGCCCGACGGGGCAATCGCCGCTTATCGCGCGCGCCTAGCGCGCCGCGTCCAGAGACGCTCCGACGCGCCGTATCCAGGGATGCGCGCGCGCGCTCTCTCTCCCCCTCTCTCGCTCTCTCTCGCCCTTTCCCTCGCTCTCGTGCCGAACCCCTCTCCCGCTCGCTCCCCCGCGCCTCGCCGTCCCCTCGCCTTTCCCCTCCGCGTGACGTCACGACCCTCCGTTTACCCACCCGACGGCGGCTCCCCTCGCCCTACCTACCCCCCCTGCTCGCCCCCGCCACCGTCACCCTGTCCCTCGGATATCTTTCTATCTCTCTCGCTTTACGAGACCTCTCTCTCGCACCAATGGAAAATATGAGTTAGAAACGGTCTATTCTCCTTACTATCATTTGACGTCTTCGCGTTTGCCTTCGGCTTTGCGGCGTTCAAGGCCAGAATTCGTTTCGAGATGAAGTCCATCAAAGCGTCGTGTTCCGGCGGGTCGAAAGAATCGCATATGGATGTCTCCCATTCAAGCGGAGTTCGCGAATCGAAGAGTTTGACAACGGGATTGTTAAAAAGGTCCATCCCGTGGGTGGCGATAGGCCTCTTAATGCTCTCCTGAGCATTCACGGCAATTGTGATGGCGTTAAATATGCGATTCAATTTTTCGGCGGTTTAGCTCTTCATTTTTGGTAGGACAGTAAACGCGGCGAAATTGGAGCGGATCAGCTCTCGCTTGTTCTCATTGTGCTTGCTCAGGATGGTCCAAGCTCGCTCGTAATTATCTCCGGTAATAGATAACGAACGAATTAATCTTTCCGCAAGTCCTTGGAGACAGGAACGGAGATGAATGAAGTTTCTCGACATCTGAGATTGACGAGTTGTTGCTGATGAGCGACAAAAAAAGATCACGGAACGCGGGCCAATCTCCGTACGCACGCGAAAAAGTTTGGAGCTTAATGCGCGGCAACGTAGTTTTTGGAGCATGCTTTGAATTCGGCTCAGATTTGGGTGAAGTAACTGACTCCGCTTTAAGTTTGTCAGCGTACTCGGTTAGCGTGCTTCGTTGGGACACGTAAGTATATTTTGCGGTATCAATGAAATCAGCTTTGCGTACTCACTCTCTAAATATTTTTCTTTCAGAGCTGCCCGTATTAATTCGTGTTGAGCCTCGAATTTCGCCCAAAGATTATCGAAGATCGTAAGACGAGCTTGAACGGCGCCGAGGGTGATGTTGTTGACCTCCATCTTGCGAAGATTGTCTACGGAGACATTCGCCCGTGGATGTCGGCTTGAGCTTTCAACAGAGCCTTCAGGTCGGCACTCATGGTAACTGATTTGCTTTGTCTGTTTAGGAACTTGCTCCACTGCACAGCACTGGAAAGTCACTCGCGAAGCTGCGGATGAGAAAAAAGCTCCGGCTTGAAGGACCAGAATGTTCACGGAGCGACTGCGGGTTGCCGCGACAGCGGAAAAATTTGAGAGCGTGATGGACGGATTGGCACAGACAAGTACTAAAGCTAAATGATCTCACACGACACGTAAATTTTTTTGTATTTTCCAAGTTTCTTTTTTCTTTATTCGACACACCACACAGTTATTAAAGAAAAGTTAATATGTACAATAATTTACAGAGAAGTTAATCCGACAACTTTACGAGCAGTGACCTGAGCGGTTAAAGTGAGCGGTTTAACAAGAGAGCGGTTGTACAGAAGGCAGTTTAACGAGAGCGGTTTTACAAAAGCGAGTGTACCGATAATAGCGAAAAGTGCAAGACTTCGGTGGGTCTACGTGCCCATTATATATTGTATAGCGAGAGGAATTTTGGGCCCGTTGCGACGTCGACCAATTAATTTTATATTTTAGCGGTGACTTCAGGGCGCCGCGCATTATTGGCCGCCGATGAGGTCAAGAGTTAAGATTTTTACAATTGTCATGCGCACGATCTTTTTCGATCAGCTGATTGACAATCAGCTGATTGTGACGTATGGGCGCGCATGCGTATGTTGCTTAAATTTCGTCGACGGTTGACAATGTTATTGTCAACGAGCATGATAAGCGTTTCTTAGACGTTGAAAAAATAAGAGATAATTCGACCAGTTGAGTTTTTGTAGAAAATAGGTATTTCGAGAAATTTCTCGACGCCTGTTAATTTTGAATTTTCGGGTTTTAATATAGAAAAATGTGGATTTTGGCTATGCGATTTTTAACAATGATTATGAAATGAATTGAGGAAAAACAGGCAAAAAATCACAGCACTAGGATAATGATAGCTAAATTTAAAAAAATTTTTTAAATATATGATAAGTTAACGCATGTAACTTATAAAATTATCAGATGACAATTAATTACAACGACAGACGCGCGTTTCGATCCCGTTCGGATCATTATCAATGTCTAACAGCAAAAATTCAAAATAACGGAAAATTATAAAAATAAAACATAAGTCAAAGTCGCAATAAAGTCAATAAGAACAGAGATCTCACGGACGCAAACAGAAAAATATACAAGAACAAATATAATATAAATCGGATATAATAAAAATCGCATGCATAATTATAAAGAGAGAAATTCTTAGACGGAAATTTCCACACGCGAAACGGTCATATGTGATGCTCACCTGCCAGCCTTCCAAGGCTGGTAAAAAAGCAGTCGAAAACATAATCCGTTAAGCAAGAATGAAAATGTGTCTTCTCAAAAATGCTTCATTCCAGGAAAATGTAGAATTTTAATAATAGGAAGAAAGAAAGGTGGTAAAGATACTTCCAAACAAACTAAAAGAAGATTTGTAAAAGAAATAAATAACGGAGCAACACATCACCGAAACACATGAAAAAATACAATGAAAAACTCAATAATTCAGAAACGCATAATGAGTTGGATTGAATAAAAATTATGGGAGCGTCCCGTTTGGCCACGTTAATATTGACCACCGTACCGATTGAGCACGTTGAAATTGACCACGTTGCGATTGACCACGTCCCGATTGACCACCGTCCCGATTGATCACCGTCCCGATTGACCACCGTCCCGATTGACCACCGTCCTGATTGACCACGTCCCTCAATCGGGACGGTGGTCAATCGGGACCGTGGTCAATCGGGACGGTGGTCAATCGGGACCGTGGTCAATCGGGACCGTGGTCAATCGGGACGGTGGTCAATCGGGACGGTGGTCAATCGGGACGGTGGTCAATCGGGACGGTGGTCAATCGGGACGTGGTCAATCGCAACGTGGTCAATTTCAACGTGCTCAATCGGGACGGTGGTCAATATTAACGTGGCTAGGATCAGAAGGAAACAGCTAGCAGACTGAGGAGAAAAGGTGCGAATCCAAACAAGTAACGAACACGAATGGATATGAAAGCGAAGAAGGAAAGGAAAGGTGGGAAAAAATAATAATGAGGAAGAATAAAGGTAGATGGCATTACCAGGAAGATACAGGAATTAAGAGAGGCAGAAAAGAAGGCTTTAAGATTGAAATTTATTGATAACAGGAATATAGGATGCATCTAAACGTAATGTGTCAGTTTGAACATTTAGGCCTTCATTTTGGATGGCAATGTGTAACATTTCTGAAAAAAGTCTCCTTCTGTAAGACGGTTCCTCGTCCAAAATGGATATTTCATCCCATTTGAACTCATGTCCCATAATTCTATGGGAAAAGATCACAGACAAGCAATCATTAGGCTTGTTGATATTAGACTTGTGCTCTTTTATTCTAGTTAACAATTGGCGGCCAGTCTGTCCAACATAAGACGCAGAACAGTCCTTGCATTCAATTTTATAGACTACATTTGAATGGTTAAATTTATTTAAGGGATCTTTATATAACTTAATGTATGTATGTATTTGTTTAGTTTGTTACGAACAACAAAGGCCAAGTTCGTATTTAGATTTTTGATTAAGGAAGCAAGGTGGATGGAAAGGTGTGGAATGTAAGGGACAATGAAAAAGGAAAGGGGGAGGAGGAGGGAGAATCGGAGGGGGAAAGGATATTAAGAAGAACAGAGGTGTTGTCGGAGTAGGTGGGAGAGGAATTAACAAGGGAACGTAATCTTCTGGAAATATTCTTGAAAATAAAATTCAGTGGATAGCCGTTATTCAACAGAATATTTATGATAAACTTAAAATTAATTTCATGAGAGCGAGGATGTGACAATTTAAACACTCTGTCAGTTAAACCGATGATAACCACTCTCTTGTGTGAAACAGGATGTTGAGAAAGGAAGTTAAGGTATCTGCCCGAAAACGTTGGTTTCCGGTACCAATCAAATTCGATTAAATTGTTGTTAACAATGATAGAAACATCAAGACAGTTCAGAGTGTTGTTAGGAGCAATTTTAATGGTAAATTTAAGTCTATCATGGTAAGAATTAAAAGATTTTAAAATTAACGGGATGTAGGACGAAGGAGCTGCAAGGGCGATATCGTCAACATAACGAACATAAAAGGGAAGACGTATAGGAAGGCAAGACAAAGCTCTCTCTTCAAGATCCTGCATAACAATGTCCGCTAAAATCGGGGAGAGAGGAGAGCCCATGGGTGTGCCAAAAACTTGTTTGTAAAAGACATCGTTAAATTTGAAGAATGTTGAGTGGAGAACTAGTTTTAATCCAGACAAAAATTTGTCGTAGGGGATATCGATCTTATTGTTGAGAAAATGCCAACGTTTGGCAACACCACCCACAACAAAATCAGTCGGAACATTAGTAAAAAGAGAAACGACGTCTAAAGAAATCAAGTTATAACAGTCTTCAATGTAAGTACCTCTCAGATTGTCAACTAATTCAAAGTTGTTCTTTACATAGCTCTTAG
Organism: Camponotus floridanus; assembly: GCF_003227725.1. NCBI lineage: Eukaryota > Metazoa > Arthropoda > Insecta > Hymenoptera > Formicidae > Camponotus > Camponotus floridanus. The sequence goes on from NW_020229235.1 coordinate 458,297, forward strand.
GTTTTGGAAGATGTTGATACAATGTGTCATGCAAGAATGCTTTTTTGCAGCAAACGCATGCAACGGACTATTGATCGAGGATACGATTAATCTGAGAGGACAGTTTTGTTTGTGAATCTTTGGCAAACCATAGGCTCCTGGGATAACGCCGTCGGTTAACAAAAGAGATCAGTAACGGCTTTTCGAAATATAATCTTTTTTCAGCCATCTTGCCAGCAAGGATCTCAGGTCGTTAAAGATTTTTTTGGTAGGATCTTTGTATTTATAGTATAAGTACTATCATCAGATAACAACTCCTGCATTTTCATGAAGTAATTATCTTTATCCAAGACTACAGTAACATTGCCTTTGTCCGCTTTAGTGACAATAATGTCAGGATGGTCCAACAAAAATCTTCTTGTGAGTTTAGCTTTATCTACCATATCCCTTTCTAAGTCAGAAAAGGAAATGGGGGAGGACAAGAACTTGTTAAGAAAATAAATGCATTGATTGCGAATGTCACCAGATATTGAAGGGTCCAGTCTAACTAAACTTGACTCGAGAAATTTAATGAAGTCAAAGGAAATGCTCTGCAAATTACTGTTGGTAATAGGAAGACTAAATTTTTCTCCTAGTTGTAAGAGGCATTGAACTTGTGAGAGAATAGGGGTGGAGGAGAGGTTGACGAACCAATCGTTGTTAATAGTGTTGAGGCAAGCAATAGGAGGAGGTGATATAAACTCAGCCGGATCAATGTTAACTGTCAAAAAGGAGGGAGAAATCAAAGGATCCGACGGGGAAAGAGAAAAAAGGAAGGACCATATGACCGTTTCGCGTGTGGAAATTTCCGTCTAAGAATTTCTCTCTTTATAATTATGCGTGCGATTTTTATTATATCCAATTTATATTATATTTGTTCTTGTATTTTTTTCTGTTTGCGTCCGTGAGATCTCTGTTCTTATTGACTTTATTGCGACTTTGACTTATGTTTTATTTTTATAATTTTCCGTTATTTTGAATTTTTGCTGTTAGACATTGATAATGATCCGAACGGGATCAAAACGCGCGTCTGTCGTTGTAATTAATTGTCATCTAATAATTTTATAAGTTACATGCGTTGACTTATCATATATTAAAAAAATTTTTTTTAATTTAGCTATCATTATCTTAGCGCTGTGGTTTTTTGCCTGTTTTTCCTCAATTCATTTTGATTGTTATCTTATAACCACTTTTATAATTTTATAATAATGATTATGAAATTTGAACAGTAATATATACGATTTTAGGATCCCCTTAACAAGTGATCTAAAGTAAGAGTATAACATCGCTTAATTTGTTGTTCCATCATTTAAAAAAGAAAACGTTTTTCCATATCCTGTTCTTCCTGTAATAAACAATCGTAAAGGTTCAATAATTTGACCTTGAATATCTTGTTTAATATGATTAGTAATTGTATTAAATAAATTAGATTATTTTATATTCATATTTCTAACATTTTGCACGAATTCTTCTGCAGAAATAACGCGATCTGCTTCATTGGATCGTGTAAATCCAAGTCGGTATTATTATTATATTTATCCATTATATAATGTACACGATCTTCTTTTTCTACCATAGACTGCGTATTTGTGTTGTCATCATCAAATGCAATAATTTGAGCTATAACTTTTTGTAATTCTCATTCTATAAATTGGAATTGCTCAATATTTTGCTCCTTATGTAGAGGTTTTAATAGAGATTACATAGAAGTTTTAATAGATGACGCTTTGCATTAAATGCTTGTTCTGCCGATTCATATCCCTGAAGTAATTCTTTTTCATTTCTGAAATGAACATGAACTACTAAATAACTATAAAAGTATGTAATGTTTCGTGACTATTAATTTGAGTATAATATTGTGTTTTTAACACTGCAGGCCGTGTACGTTGTTTCATTCTCGTACCATCTTGTGAACGGATATACTTAGTTGGAATTATATCATTTTCTTCATTACTAAACTTCTACATCTCCATCTTCTTCATAATTATTCAATCGTGATATATATTCATACGTAACAACATATTCAGCTAAACAGAGATCGTCCAAATTTTCCGGACGTAAACAATAGCGATTAAATATATTTGCATATGTTATTAATGTAGCCATCGCTGTTAAAAATAATATCGAGTAGAGATAGCACTGCCCTCTCTCGTGAATTGACTGACACTAACGGGGCGCGAGTACGAGTCCATTCGGGGCCCATTGTTCCTTTGTCTTTTTGTCGCGAATATCAGACAAAGATTTCAAGCAATTAGAAATCCTGAGAAAAAACCGTGTAATAGTACCGTACAATAAAGTACTTCTAATATAATTTATCGGTGTGTCTCTTATTCTCAAGATAGTCTTATATATATATGTTATATTAAGTGGCGACCGTAACAGAACTGGAAAAGCATTTGTGACATATTCTTGAGAAATAAAAGGTGACACGATGGATAAGATGAAAAGATCCCGTATTATTACACGTGCGGCATTTACCCGCAATCCAGGCTCATTGAATACTGAATTGGTAAGTGGAAGTCCGAACATTGCGAAATTACAAGTATATTTCGAGATAGTAAAGGAGAAAGCGGACCAGCTCGAGGAAATTGATTGCAAGATTTTTGAGGTTATCGACAACGATTATAGCGAAGAAGATCTCATGCAAGAATCTGATGCTGCGGATGAATATAAAACGAAATATCAGCGAGCGAAAATTGCAATAAGTAATGCGACTAATCCGATTCAAGCAATGTTTTTTTTCACAAGACGCGGGACAAGTAGCACATGTTCTTAGTGACAATGCGTGTACGTTGAAACTGTCAAAAATACAATTGCCAAAATTTAGTGGAGATCTCAAATAGTGGTTGCAATTTAGGAACTTGTTCAAACACATTCATGAGGATCCGGATATAACCAAAGATGATAAATTTCAGTACCTAATACAAGCAATGATGAAAGATTCCAGGGCGAGCATATTAGTCAACAGTTTTCCGCCGACAACGGCGAATTACGATAAGGCTATTACCAGCTTGAAATCACATTTTTATAAAGAGGATCTACTTGTCGAGATATACGTCCGAGAGATGCTCAAGTTAGGTATTAACTCAGTCAATAAAAACAAGTGGTCATGTTCTCTTATCGAGCATTTATGATAAACTCGAGACACAATTATGAGCTTTAGAGTCGCCTGAAGTCACAACAGATATGTGTGCTGCGATCCTTTGGTTGAATTGTCGTTACCAGAAAATCTCTTACATGTATGACAGAGAAATACGAAAGCGATTAATTCTTCTACATCGAAGCAATGCCTAGATGAACTAATGTCATTTTTGCAGAATTTAGTAATGAGCGAAGAAAGAATCGCTATGGCAATAAGTGGTTTTAGATTAAACATTGAGTCTACAACTAATCAGGATAAATTCAAGAAGAAAGTGAAGAATGAACAAAAAGATATTGCTACTGCTGCGAGTCTTCTCGCAACCAAACAAGACAAGATGATTTTTGAGGACATTGGCGAATAGCATATGGTACATATGTTATTTGGAGATTCTTAAAGTCCATTACTAGAATACCGAGTTAGCATAAGCAACATCGACGGATCTTATTCTTATATCCTTGTAGCATTAAGTCAGAGAAAAATATGCGGGAAAATTCCTTCTATAAGCCGAGGCTACAGGAAGTGCTACTAGAAGAAATACAACTCACCAATGTCGACACAAAAGGTGAACCTATCGTTGTGTTAATTGATGCGGATATCGCAGGAAAGTTATTAACAGGCAAACGAAAAGAGCTTAAATGTGGAGTCGTAGCACTAGAAACGTTACTCGGATGGACTTTAATTGGAAATGTGGATAACTCACCGCAGCAAAAGGAAGACGCAACACTCATGGTCGTATCTATGTTTACATGTCAGGAAAACATTGTCGATTTGTGGAAGCTGGATACGCTGGGTATTATGGATCCTAGCTTGAAAAAGACAGATGATGCACACCAAGCAAAAGTTAAAGAGAATTTTTAGCATACCATTAAGATGAATGAAGAAGGTCGATATGAAATATTTCTTCCTTGGAAGGAAGATTACTTATCACTCGTAGAAAATAAAGGATCGGCTATAAAACGACTTGAGTCTACTACTAAAAGACTTAAGGCTTAAAATCTTTATGATACGTACCAACAAATTTTTGAAAAATAGTTGTCCAAAGGCATTATTGAAAAGGTTCCGGAGGATGAAGTAAACTACAATGCCTACTATCTACCTCTTAGAAGTGTGATCAAAGAAAATAGTACTACGAAAATAAGGCCTGTATTTGACGCATCCACTTCTTGGAAAACTCCACCGTCACTGAATCATTATCTCGAAACAGGTCCTAATTTGATTGAACAAATTCCGAGAATTCTACTACGTTTTAGACGACGAAAGATAGGAATAACTGCAGACATTTGGAGTACTTTTTGCAAATAAGTATTTCACCTGACGATAGAGACGTATTGCGGTTTCTTTAGTGGAAGAAGACACGTCCAGAAAAAATAGAAGTATACAGACATCAACGCGTAATTTTTGGAGTCTCCAGCAGCCCTTTCTTCTTAGGGGCAATGATCGAATATCATTTAAACAGAGCACTACAACAAGGACAAACGGAGGCAGGAATAGAAGTCATTTAACAATTAAAGAAGTCTTTCTACATAGATAATTGTGTAATCAGTGTTAATACGCACAGCGAGGCCGTAGCATTTGAAGTTACTGCAAGACAAATCATGGCAGAAGGCAAATTTGATTTGCGAGGCTGGGAATACACGGCTCAAGAAGAAACATATAAATTGACTTTCGTACTCGGATTGCTTTGAGATAAAGAACAGGATACTTTAAGGTTGACACCTACATTGTGGGAATTTTACACTACGTCACAGATTACAAAGAGAAATACTATCTGCTGCTCAAAAAGTATTTGATCCCACTGGTTTGACTTCTCCGATATCCTTAAAATCTAAGCTGTTGTTACAGAAGCTTTGATCATGCAAAATCAGTTAGGACGAAGAAGTACCTGAAAATATTAGAGCTGATTTCGATAATTGATTGCAGCAGCTTCACTAGTTAAAGGAACTACATATTCCGCGACACGCTTTTCGTCAATGTAAACTGTCTTTTCATGTGTTCGTAGATGCTAGTCAAGATGCATACGCAGTTGCCGTTTTTACGAGGACAAAAACTCGAGAGAACATATATATTACGACGTTGCCATCTTGTCGCGCGTCCATCCGGCCCGGCAATTTTGACGGGCCGCGCGGCCGCGCCAGAAGCCAGATTGCGAGAACAATATCGAACTCCCTGGAGAGACGAGTGGTTTTATTGTATTTTGCGCCTTTATTAACCTTTTGTATTTTTTTGTATTAATGAAATGTCGGGCAACCCGCCGGGAAACATCCGGAAAGCGAAGGTAACGTCGAGGGATTTCATGAAACGGCCTGCGACACGGCGCTCTCCGCCGTCGAGCGGAGGAGGAAATAGCGCCCGAATAATCGAGCCCCGGGACGCCACGGGTAAACATCGCCCCTCGTCGTATAAAGGAGGACAAAGGCCGATCGGCATTACTTTCCAGGGGTGGAGGACGTTAGATGGGCCTTTACCGGATCATGAAAACCGGGGCCCACGACAGCAGAATTTGAATATTCGAGACCGTTTCGCGCAGGGCGCAGGAATACCTCGCGTATCGCGAGGCGCAAGGATATCGCGCGTGTCGCGGGGCGATTTACCGCGGAACTGCGCACTTCTGCACGCGGTCATTGACGCAGCTATTGTCCCTGGATCAGGAGATCCAGGGACTCACTCTGGTGCGGGCGCTCGACGCAATCAGTTGAAAAGTCGTAATAGTTGTCGCATTGTGCTGGTCGTTGTCGTTGGCGGAATCAAGGAGAGAACGGCACCTCCCTGCTCGAGGACACATATCGGTGAGGTTGCCTATCTTTTGTAAGCCACGTACGCGATTCGGTCCGCCGACCGGCCGTTCTGTCGCCGTCGCCATTTTCGTGTTTTGCTGCCACTCGGGCCTTGTGCCGAGCTGTCGATTTTTCGTGGATTTCTGGCGACTGGAGACAAGCGATCAAGGTATCGCGGGCAGTCGTAACGTAGGCATTAATTGATAGGGTATCGTTCGTCTCTCTCCGGGTTTCGGGATGTTAAACACGCATAGCTATCGACCGCCGAACATCGACCGCGTACGCTAAAAATCGCGGAAAGCGTGTATGCCGCCCGTGTTGTCGTGTCGCTGTCGTTGCCGCGTAAAACATCCTCGCAGACGATCCACGGGCGATTTTCGTGTCTAATTGCGTTTGTGTAATCGATTATTAAGTGTGCGTGTGAGCGCATAGTATTATAAGTGTGAGAGTATTATAAGTATATGCGTCTTTGTCGCGCTCATTATGTCAATGAGTAGCGTATTTTGTAATGATTATCGTTTGTCGAATGTTGCGGTGCGAGATAATCGCCGAAAAATTCAACTGTTATCGAAATTTGAGCTGGTTGCGCTGAGAAAAGAGGTGAAACGCAGATAGAGAAAAATCTCCGGCTCCCGTCAGCTATCGAATATCGACCGTATCGCTCGCCGGTCGCAGACGAGATCTATTTTCGCAAAATCAGTAATTATTCTCGCTCGATTTTTAGTCACGCTGTCAAACCCTTCTGCTGTCAATTGGAGCGAGTTGAGAAATTACGAGGAAAAAAACCGGTACGATAAGACGTCGATATAGGTGTCGAAATTCCGTTACATTTTGGGAAATATTGTTCGGTCTGGCGAACTCCGGCCATAAAAACGGGCTCGGGTAAATAACAGAAATCTTAGGTTGTCGATTTCGAGCGAACATTCGATTTGATTGGATTATTATTATTACTATCTCTATTGATTTGATCTATTATATATTGCGTTTTCTCATATCTTTGAATTTATTGTGAATATTCGTTCTTACTCGGATTTGTTATTTAATTTTATTTTTATATTATTTTCCTATTAATAAATTTGTTATGTCTTTATTAAGTTCGCGTAATTTATTTGAGTGTTAGTCTCTCATGATTGTCGATTTTCGTTTTGTCTGTCGAATGTCGAATTAGCGATGTCTCGCATAATCAATTGACTTTTTCCAAGACTCTGCCCCTCTACCGTTAGGCGAACTAGTCGGCCCGTGGCGAAGCAGGCTATCGTTTTTCGTGTTATGAGGCGTTTAGCGAAAATTGATGCGTGAAAGATCGCATCTGGCGCCCAACTTCGAGATGTCGAGACGGCTTTCGCTTCACCGCGGCTCGAGCGCGAACACCCTCCATCCCTGTTCCCTCGAACGCGAGTATACTATATTCGCTGTGTTTTTGATGGCGTTTTCGCTCCCCTTCGCACTCTCCTCCCTAACACCCTGAGGAGTATTGCGAAATAAATAATTTTAATTGAATAAAACGTCGCAATATACAACTTATTCAAGCAAGATCCAGAGTATGACCTATTGAAAGAATAACGATACCTCGTCTGGAATTGTTGGCTGCTACTATAGGAGTAAGACTACGCTCAATAAAAGAAGCTGGAGATTTCGAAGAAGAAGTTTTCTTTTGGTCTGATTCGAATACAGTTGTGGCATGGATACGGAAAGACAAGCTATGGAACACATTCGTTGAGAACCGAGTAAGAGAGATACGTTCATTATCTGATCCTAACAAATGGCGTCATGTACCGGGATCCATGAACTGGCTGATCTACCTTCAAGAGGATGTGGAGCTAAACACTTAGTAGAATCTCTATGGTGGGAAGGCCCAACTTGGCTAAAACTTCCTGCGGATCAATGGCCCTCATCTGATGACATTGAGAACAAAGAGGAAAACAGCGAGATTAAGAAATCAGCGTACCGAAAAAAAAAGATTTTTAATAATAATATAGAAGAGATGCTTATATCCATCACACAAGAAGAAATAGGATGATACATGAAAGGACAATCTAGATATCTAATAATAGTAAGAACCATGGCTTGGATCCAACGTTTCATGGTTAATTGTCGAGCTCAGCAAGCTGTAAGAATCTCAGGAGAATTGACCATAAAAAAATTCATCGATGCGGAGCTTGTAATTTTAAAGTTATCATAAGGAGAATCATTTAACGAGAATGAACCACGATTCAATACTTTAGATACATTCAAGGATGAATGTGGATTAATACGTCTAAAGTCACCAGTAATTAATCATGATGAGTATAACTTTCGATGTCCCATTGTGTTAGATTCTAAACATCCTTTAACTAAAATGTTAATCCAGTACAGACATCAACAACTTCATCACGTGGGAATCCAGGTTGTAATGAATGATTTGCTAGAAACATTTTGAATTCTCAGAACAGCAGTACGATAAATGATTGTTGGACATGCAAAAGATACAAAGTCAAAAAAGCAGATGCTAGTCTCGGTTGTTTAGCACATGAGCGTGTTACGGAAATAAACATTTTTGAAGTCACAGGGATCGATTATATCAGGCCTTTGTTTCTTAAAAAAGCACAAAAGGCTTGGATTTGTCTATTTACTTGCGCTATTTATAGAGCGATCCATTTGGAACTCACGACGTCTCTTTCTACTGAAGCTTTTCTGCAAGTTTTACGCAGATTTATCGCACGACGAGGAAAATCTTCCGTAATTTACACAGATAATAAGATAAATTTCATAAGAGCACGTAATCTACTTAAAAAGATTAATTGGAAAGAAATTCAACAATTCAGCACAAGTCAAAAAATAGACTGGCGTATCAATCTTCCTTCAGCAGCTTGGTGGAGAGGATGGTGGGAACGTCTGGTAAGAATAGTAAAAGACCTGTTGAAACGGACATTGAAGAGAGCGTGTCCATCCTATGAAGAGATGAATACTATTTTATGCGACATCGAGGCTGTCATTAACTCTCGTCCGTTGTCCTACTTGGCAGAGGATCCAACACAATTACAAACATGGCGTTAACGCCAATGATGTTTCTACAAGAAACTTTCGGAGTAATGTTTCTGATTTGGATAAGATAGACGTTAATCTGAACAAGCGGATGTGATATTGTCAAAGCTTGCGTAATGAATTATGTAAACGTTTCCGTTCTGAATATTTAGGACAACTAGCACGGCGGACAACAAAGGGCCACAATGTTCCAGTAAAAATTGGAGATATCGTCTTAGTCGGCCAGGATAATCATAAACGTTTAGATTGGCCATTAGCTCAAATAAGCAAAATTTTTCCAGGTAAAGATGGTATCGTACGGGTAGCTAAGGTAAAAACCGCCACCGGAGAATTAGTACGGCCCATTCAGCATCTATATCCTTTGGAAATGTCGGATACGTCAGAGTCAAACATAGACGACTCAAAGCAGATTAAGAAGAACCAGAAGGAATCTACTCCGCAACCTATTTCGAACATCGTTCGTACTAGGAGCGGATGATGTATAAAGATACCGGACAAAATCGGATACTAGTTTTTTTCCCTGTGGGAGGAATGTTAATATAATGTAAATATAATGTAGAGTAGGGATAGCAATACACTCTTTCGTGAATTGACTGACATTAACGGGGCGCGAGGACGAGTCCACTCGGGGCCACTGGACGGGTCCATTGTTCCTTTGTCTTCTTGTTGGACAGATATTTCGAGCAGTTAAAAATCCTGAGAAAAAACCGTAACAGTGCAATAAAGTACTTTTAATATTATTATCGGTGTGTTTCTTATTCACAAGTTAGCCTTATATATATATATATATATATATATATATATATATATATATGTTACAATCGCAATGTAAACATACGATACGATAACGTTCTTGTAGAAAGCAGTCGTGTTTACAAAAACAACTTTTCGTGAACTATCACGTAATTTTAAATGACATAAACGAAATGCACATTCACAAGTAGATACCTGCCTATGTCGAAGTATAATCATTGATATATTGAATGATTGCTTTCCTATGTCTTCATCATACCTCTGCACTTTATATATTATAATTGCATTTTTATTGCTTGACCAACATTGTGAGATTCATGTTAAGCTGCATATTTAGCTATAGATATATATAATAGACTATACCCGTAACATTTCCACAAGATTGCAAATATTACCACCCCATAATTTAAGGAGTGTAGGATTATAATTAATGATATAAATATCTGTAGAGTTGCGCTTTAATATACAAAAACGTCCATTATTACAAATAGCTTCATCTGGTCCAAGCAACATTGTTATATCACTAATTTTTCTAGGAAAACCAAATCGACATTGTCCGAGTTGTCTATCTGCATAACACGTACTAGTTTATGCACTTGAACCCGTGCTATGAGTGCATCTAATTCGTTATCTCTTGTAGGAGATGTGCACGACACAATCTTATCAATAAGAGCAATACCATCTGGACCCTCGAATGATGGAATTCCTTCATTCCAACATAGCATATGTTAGTGTGGACTACCTCTATTTTGAAATTCTACTCTCTACCAGAAATCTATTAATTTTCCACCTAATAAAGTCTCATCATTTTGCAATACACGATAGCATGAACACGAACCATAAAATGACGAGATAATGCTACCAGATGCTCAACAATTAATCGTTATTTTTCATCAAATTGCAAGTTATTTATATTTTTCCCTTTTCTTCCAGCTGCAATAAGACATGCTTTCAATATGTCTTTTCAATTAAGATCGTTGCAACTTAATGTTAAAAACCATTGTAGTGGGCCGAAAATTACGAACCATAGCAATTAAACCACTACATCCCAAGCAACACAGTTAGTTTAAGAATACGTTTAATAAACGTTGAAAATTGCTTTTATACGTTTAAACTGAAAAATAAACGTTTAAAATTTGAAACGATTTTTGTACTAATTTAATAAACGTTATAAAAACGTTTTATAAGACAATTTTTTAGACATGTAATCTTTCAAATGTATTTATGTAATTATGATAAATTGAGGCGTTAAAAGTATAATAATAAGATATTTCATTATATTTAAAAGTTAATAATCTTTAGAGAGTTTACATATTTTCTTTTATTTTAAAAAAGTATATATATATACATATATATGATAGTAAAAAAATATTTCTATTAACTAAATATTGAAGACGTAATATAAAAAGAAATGTATTATTAAAACACGAATAAATCATATATAGGTTGCTTCCGTTTCACGCATATGCGCGCATAATCTATAATATGTGCATATAACGTGCACTGTAGATAAATGCGCGCATAAACGGAACGCAATCAAGTAACAATATATAACATACGCATGCGTCGTTCGTAGAGCTGTTGGCGCGCGGGCAGAAACGTAGTAGTATGTATATATATACATTGGTAGCATGGTGTGGAAGGAATTATTGTGGCAAAAAGAATAAAAAGTTAAACTATTCAATAGACATTGATACTGTGCAATTAATACCTGTGCAATTTGGTATTAAATTTAAGGAATGGTAACTGTATGTGACGAAAGGTCGCATCCCACAGGGCACAAAGACGTCTAAAAGACGACTAAAACTGGACATATTTTCGTCAAAGACGTCTTTTAGTTAGAGACAATAGTCGACGAAAAGTCGACTAAAAGTCGGCTCATGACCCGATTTTAGTCACTAATCTGTCAAGCCAAAAGATGACTAAAAGATGACTAAAAGACGACTAAATCTGTACATTTTCGGTCGTCTTTAAGACATCTTTTATTAGGTTTTTGAAGACTTATTTAAGACATCTTTTAGTCGTCTTTTAGACATAATTTAATCGACTTTTAGTCGTCTTTTAGACATAATTTAATCGACTTTTAGTCGTCTTTTAGACATAATTTAATCGACTTTTAGTCGTCTTTTCGTCGACTATATTATTAGACTAAAAGACGTCTTAATTTGAATATAAATATGTCGAGTTTTAGTCATTTTTTATACTGCTTTGTACTATATGGATAGGATAGATAGGTAGATAGATATTAAGAAATATTACATTATATTTTTAAAATTTATAAATAAAATTTTATTATAATAAAAAATTATTTATATCTCTTACATGAATTACATGAATTATATTAAAAAATTGTTTATATCTCTTACATGAATTACATTTTACTATAATTTCTTTATTATATATACGCACTATTTATAAATACTATAATACATGTTTTATTTCTCTCGTCTACATTGAATGCATTTATTAATTAAATAATAATGTCGACCCTATTAGTTTAATTCAAAATATATCAAAAAACATTTATCACAATGCAATATGCAGCCACTGTCAAATATTATTTACTTAAAACTATATTCCTTCCAATTTAAAGAAAAATATGTCACAAAACAAAAATAGAAAAACTATTATTTAATATATTTATAATTTAAGTATCTGTAAATTACAGTTTCCTTTATAAATGCGTGTGCATGCGCGCGCATGTGTATGTAGAAAATCGATTAGAAATGAGCGATATATTTGTAAAAACCAATTCTGACCTATTACAGGTCAAATCTGAAAATTGTGTATCTTTTTTTGTCAGTGCGTTTCATGGATATAAGAGCAATATTACAATTAATCAATTCATACATTTTGATAGAGTTTAAGCAATTAAACATATTTAATTTTATACATATAATAATATGTATTATATTAAAAGAAAAGTGCTATAATTAATTGATTGCAACATTATATATATATATATATATATATATATATATATATAACTATTATATATATATATATATATATATATATATATATATATATAACAGTGTAGCTTGGCCATTTGTTACTTGCACAAAAAACGTATTTTAGATGTAGTTTACATATTATTAAAAATATTTATAAAGAAAAATAAAATATCGATATTGTAGTAATAATAACTATTTATCTACAGAAATGATGTTTTATATAAAAACATAACCAATGCGGACTCTGTCGCCCACGGATGACAGTCCCAGCACCCATCGGCTTGTTTTATGTTTTATATGAAAACATAACCGATGCGGACTCTGTCGCCCACGGATGACAGTCCCAGCACCCATCGGCTTGTTTTATGTTTTATATGAAAACATAACCGATGCGGACTCTGTCGCCCAAGGATGACAGTCCCAGCACCCATCGGCTTGTTTTATGTTTTATATGAAAACATAACCGATGCGGACTCTGTCGTCCAAGGATGACAGTCCCAGCACCCATCGGCTTGTTTTATGTTTTATATGAAAACATAACCGATGCGGACTCTGTCGCCCAAGGATGACAGTCCCAGCATCCATCGGCTTGTTTTAGAAAACATTATTGCTGTCGATAAATTTATTATGAAAATATCGATATTTATAATGTTATTATATTCTGTATCGCTCATTTCTAATATGTTTGTGGACATGTATTGCCGCTTGATACATAACATTTGTATGTATGTGTACATATTATAAAATCTACAACCAAAGAGAAGATAGATGTATATACTTTATATGTATCTTCTCTCTGTTTACAACTGCGAGCATTGCAATTAAATATGTGCGTGTGTACATACATCCTTCAATCTAAAAAGTAATCGAATAAGCAATTGCGGGCGCCGCAACCTAACATTTATTTCTTCATATTTTATTCCATGTATAAAGAAATATATGTATTATATACACGTATTTATTTATACATGGAATAAAATATGAAGAAATATTTTAATATTATTTAATTATATCTATAATAACACATAGTGTAATTAGACAAAAACCAGACATATTAAAATCAGTGTAACGCGAAGATAAACATATTTTGTATAGAATTTTTTAACATTAACAAACCATTACAAAGAAATTAGAAATTAAGCTTTCTTGAAATAAACATAAACAAATATCGTTAACGTATCACTTCGGATTTGCTATCTCATTTGTTATTTACCATTAAACTATATGGCATAGTCTAAAATATTTTGTGAATTCAAAAATTTACAAAAACAATATGTAGATACTAAAATAAATTGCACAATATTAAGTCTGGCTTCATATGTCTAAAAACTTTAAATATAGTAAATAAAAAAAATAAAAGAATTTATTCATTTATCTATTGTGCCCCGTAATTTCTAATTAATGTTATAAAGAAAAATATTTCACAATAAAAAAACATTGCACAAATTTCGTAAATAAAATTATGATTCGAAAGGAATTGAAAAGGCGTTTTCCTTTCGAAAAACTAGCAAAAAATCGGCCTATTGTACGTGTGACTGTGTGCTTCTATGTACATATATACATACTATATCAATATGCTTCCTTTTTCGTCAATGTCCCTGATGAAAAGGTCCTTTTTTAAATATGTATTACAATTCTGCGTTTTTCTCTCGTTCATTATATTAGGGCTGCAGCTTTTCATCTATAAAAATACAAATTTTATCAAAACCACATTCTCACGATATGTACAAAAATGTTAATTTTTTTTCATAAATCTTGCGCGCATACCTTAAAACTGCAAGCAAGAAATAGTGTTGTATTATAGCAACTTCTTCAATTCATAACGATGTCTATCGCTTCCTCTTCTTAACCATTCGCAGAATTTCGCTTTTAAACTGTACATGTCACTTTTACTGTACATGTTTAGAATAGTGCCTGAAAAATTAATATCATGATGAAACACACATATAGGACAAAAACAACTTTTTCAAGAATCACAAAATATAACGCACATACCTATGATAATATTCGCAAAGACAGTGCTTTTTATTCCCACCGTCTGACGCTGGCCTTCCCAAGTTAACTGTTCGCTAGCTCATTACTTAGAGTTGTAACTAAACAGTTGCGAAGGTGATTTTCTGCCGATTTGCCACCCATAGTGCGAATTCTTTTTTGCTACAATAAATGTAATTTCAAAAATATTAAAATATGCATTTTTTAATAGAAAAATAATACAAATACAATTATACAAATACAATTATACAAATTATTTATGTTGTACTTACAAATTGTTTTTGTAAATCCTCATCTTTTTCCAAATTGTCACAAAACGTTTTAAAATCTGCCTTCGATTTTAATGGAAATAGAGGTAACAAATCCGGAGAGGAATGCGCTAATGGCATTTCCTCATCGTGGAAAGCTAAGATAGTATCCAACTTTCTCATGACATTATCCAATTTGCCGTTGATCATTTGCAAATACTTTTCTTGCTGCAAAAATCTTGATTCAATAGAACAATGGTCACCTTAAAAAATACAAACTAAAAGTTACACGAGATAATTAAAAAAATATATGTATTAGAAAACAGTAAAAAATAATTACCATTAATTGTTTTCAAAATATTTGTTTCGTTAGACACAGCGTCTTCCATCACTGGATTACTATTATCCCCTTTATCAGACTCGTTTATAACTGCTATTCCGCTTTTGTAAACTTTTATACGAGAAATATTTGCAGGATTATAATGAACTATAAAAAAGAAAAATTATTAAAAACAAATAGATAAAACATTATATAAATAATATCATTATACATACTATGCTTTACAACAGGTTCCTTAAGTTGCAATGGATCTTCATCTTTATCTATGAAAACAATATATGAATTGTGATTAATTTAAAAAAGATAAAAATATATTTATATAGTCAATAATCTTTTTTACCTTGTACATAGTCATCCGTAAGAAATATGCTATCTCCATAATCTAGAGACTGCGATTCCGGTATGTCGGACTCTGGTGACAACTGTGTATCTAAACAAAAATCATATTACAAAAGCTTTAAAATATATCTTAACATTATTAATCGTTTGTCATAATTTAATATACAATTTAAGAATAAAAAATTTATATAAAATGTTATTATGCTGTAGTGTTACATATTAATTGTGTATATAACATGTACTTAAAATTATATTAAAAGAACTTACTTTTCTCTTGGCTAAGTTCTCTATCTTTATCTTGCTTTTTGTTAAAATCGGATTTCTTGAGTTTGTTAATTTTATAACTTGATGGAGGATGTGGTATGGTTTTCGCTGTAAATATAAAAATATACATTTCATAAATGTATTAAGAGCTGTACACATAAGCTTTACCAATTAACAATATACTAACTTTGTTTTGTAACTGTTATGTGCTTCTTTTCCCGCGTGTTACAAATCGTTTCTTCTTCTGAAAAAAATATAATTATTAGTATTATAAAACCATTATATTAACAAAAAAAGAATTTAAAAATATGTATAGTTATAAAAAAAATATTGAAGTATATAGTATAAACTTTGTAAAAAAATATGGGTACAATTTATTAATATTAATTACAATAAACATACCAGAAAGCGTTTCACTAGATTCTTCTTCCGTTGAGTTAATCTCGAAACTATCATATATTTTCGGTTTGTTCCTATTTCTCTTAAGGAGAAGATCCATCTTATTTTGCAGCGCAGAGATTTTAGCATCGTCCGAGGAAACGAATTCCGCCTCCTTTTCTTTACTTTTCGCTGTTTCGAATGAATCTAAAGAAGTAGTTAAATTATAAATAAAGTAGTAAATAAAGTTATAAATAAAGTAGTAAGAAGTAGTAAAATTATAAATAAAGAAAATTATTAACAATTCTTTTATGTATGTTATTCTTACCAAATGGTCCCATCAAATATTTATATGAAATGGTGTCCCATGATGTTTCTGGAGGTATACATTTTTTTATAAGTTTTGAAACATTTGTGCCTTGTGGAGGCCACACACATAATTTATCTTTAATATTAAGCCACGATTGTGGCACAACTGAACACCATTTATCTCCAATTGCTATAGAAAACATCTGTAGAAATAAAACAATGTACAATTACAATTACAAAAAATTATCATACAAAAAATAAAATTGTATACCTGTTACATCTGAATGAAGAAGTGGAAAAACACATAATTTATCTTTTCTATACAAAAGCACCACAGCTTTCCTTAAAATTTCGTTAATAGAAACACATTTTAATTCAGTTAAATCGTTCTTATTTACAACAAAAACATCCATACATCGCGAATCACATGGATAAAATTCAAAAGAATAATAATTTTTAAATTCTTGACCAATTATGACAGGATTCCCATTTTGCAATCCAATATGTTGTATCATAAAAACTTTATTATTTTTTAAAAAACAAGCACTATTTGCTTGTGAAGAACTGGATAATTTAAAATCACGGAATTCCAATGATTCGAAAAATTCAGAACAACCAAAGGAGATATCTTTTTTCTTTTGTTCAACTAATATTGGATATTTCATTACATTTTTACACTGCTTGTATTCATTTGCTGTATTTTGTTCTACGATTCTACGATGTATTTGAGACAAAGGTTTTTCACATTTTCTTAACATTTTTTTTAAACTGTGTAAATAGTTTTCGAAAGGAAAAGTACTAAAGCTATCCAATGGTCCCAACTGATTTGCGTCGTCACTTAGATGTATCAAACTATGAACTGTATAAATTACATTTTCTTTTCCATATAATACTTCATAATATTGAAAAAAATAAAGTAAAAGATTTTTTGCGAACTGATTATTTTGTAAATAATCTGTAGGATGACATAATATCCTAATTGCGCAATGAAATGCAAGAAAATGTTTAAAATAGTCGTTTGGTAAGTATTTATACAATAAAACAGGACTTAAATATAAGAGAAAAATCCGATATTCGGTCGCTTTCCATCTATCTAATTCTTCAACAGTAATTGGTACTCTGGCAAATTCGGAGCAAACGTATCTTTTTAAAGCAGACATATCAGAATTTAAATTTTTTATTTTTTTGCCAGAAAATCGACATTCTAAACAACCAGATCCTCGTAACCATAACATTAGCAATTTTTTCATTTGACCAAGACATACCAAATGCATGTAATCGAGCGGAAAAGTAGTGACCATTGGTAACAGAATTTTTTCGAAAGGAGATATTCCAGTATGATGTTCTGGGTTTTTTCGAAGATGAAACGATTCATCCGTTCGCAAAGAACAATCTTTATCAAGAAAAAGCATTCGGTGGTTTTCATAATCACCTTCAACAATACATTTGCTACACCCAAAATAACCGTTATGTCCTTTTGTGCAAGTTACAAATGATCTTGCTGGACTATCACATATAATTGCTCTAATTTTAACATAATACACATTATTTTCATATGTAAACCCAGAGGTACTTAATTGTTTGTACTCTTTCACAAAGTGTCGTAAAAAATTATTAGATGTACTTGGTTTATTGTATCCATGAAACGCGCCGACAAGAAAAGGTGCAGAATTTTCAAACACGACTTGAACTAGGATAGGCCACAATTGGCTTTTAGAACTTTTTGATATGGGAAGACCATCAATATTAACATTGATGTAAATAATATTATTGTTAATGAAAATACTAAATTGTTTTAATTGATCGATTATTCCATTTTGTAGACCATAATGGTAATGATATCCTCCCTACCTATTGTAAATAATTGTGGAACGTGGAGTTTTCATTAATGATCTACTATCGTTAGGAAGATTATCGTGACCTTCACATTTTAGTATGTGAAGTAAAGATGTTAAACTTCTGTGCCCAATTTTATATCTGTCAGTCCAAAGAATTAATTTTTCACGAAGTGAGATTTGCTTTTTACTATGTAAAAGATGCTCTCTTTGGGGAGAAATAGAAAATGTAGAAACAGATATTACATTTGACTGCTCGATTACAGCATTGGTATCTATATTTATTACGTTATTTGAATTATTATTATTCTCAAAATGGGAAACGTCATCAAAGTTTTCTTTATCAAGTAAAGAATTATTCGCAATTAGTTTCACTTTTTGATTGAAACTATTTTTACTTTCAATGGTAACGATATTTTGCGAAATCTGTAGTTGCTTTAAGCGACGATTTTTCTGTCGCCGAGATAAATTACGGAATCTTTTTACTTGTCGCATTTTCTGCTGGCCGTTCAGCCTGCCTGTATTACACAAATCAAATTTGCATACTTTTAGTAGTCTTCCTTAATTACATTTAATTGATATAATTACTAATATCTAATACTAATTACTAATACTTTTTTTTCATACATATATACAGGTGTCCCATCTAGAAGTGGCCACTCCCTTTTATCTTTTAAACTAAAAGAGATAGACCATAACAAATATGTATGAAATTAAATGGCTTTAACTGAACTTTATTGTGAGTACCTTATAGTGGTTGATTACAAAATTTATATGTATTAAAGAACGGACAGATATGTATAATTTTTTTATAATAATGTAGATATTTTGATAATAAAAGATAAAAAGATTTTTATAATAAAAGTTGTAGCGCTGTTTGAAACGAATATAACGATGTATGATTTTATGTAAATATTTTACATATTATACGAGATTTTCCGGTTTGAAATATCGCGGGCGACGTTCACCATTTCATTTTCGGCCCTGCGATATAGCCAACTTCTGACTGAGTATCATGATTAAATGACAACATGACATATGTCAACCTCTAATGCACGAGTCAGAAGTTGGCTATATCGCAGGGACGAAAATGAAATGGTGGATGTCGCCCGCGATATTTCAAGCCGGAAAATCTCGTATAATATGTAAAATATTTACATACAGTCATACATCGTTATATTCGTTTCAAACAGCGCTACAACTTTTATTATATCAAAATATCTACATTATTATAAAAAAATGATACATATCTCTCCGTTCTTTAATACAGATAAATTTTGTAATCAATCACTTATACTCACAATAAAGTTCAGTTAAAGCCATTTAATTTCATATATATTTGTTATGGTCTATCTCTTTTAGTTTACAAGATAAAAAGGGGTGGACACTTCTAAGTGGGACACCCTATATATATATATATATATATATATATATATATATATGTATATATATACAGAGTATTTATAAAGTTAATTATCACTTTCATTATTTTGAAAAGTACGAAAAACAAAAATATTTTAAATAAGCGTTGTAGGGTTTTAAAGGGAACATAAAATGGCATCAAGGGAACATAAATTGGCTTGATTGGAAATAGTAATTTAAAGATTACGTAAAGGTCATCCTTAATTCCTAAAATAAAATGTCATTTTTAATTACACATTCTTGTAGTTTTTCTCTACAGCTTTCCAAAACGCTATTTTAAATATTTTTTTATTTTTAATTTAATAAGTTATAAAACTTAGTTTTATCATTTCGAGACAAAATATCAAATTCTGCGAAATATCAAATTCTGCTACTAGATGTTCGATAACTTTTCTTAGCACTTTTATATGGAGAATAATTGTTTAGGATTTGCCCTGAATCGCGCATAAAATTATTACCCCCGGTCATACTAGCGCCATCCGTTTGCGCGCTATCGAACCCGCGTTCACGTACGCCGTTACTGTTTTTCAAAAATCATCCAGGATCCGCGTGATCACGCGAAATAATACACGGTCCTGGCCAATACACAGGCTTATATATCACGCGATCTGACGTAATGATCAGGGATACGTCGAGGTCCGATCATACGATCCGTGATCAAATCTTTATCTATCGGGAGAAAGGCTTTCTCCCCGAGAGTCTTCCGTTTTCCATCATAGTGATCGGAGCGTCATACGGAGAGTAAAATTAGTGCAAATTCGAGAGTTCGCGATAATCTTAACGAGCAAAGTTAAGATTCGTTTCATTAGTCTCACGCGTGTGAAATCCTTAAACCGCGAGCCTCAATCATTGTAACAGTTTCGCGAAGTAACATTGTGCGCGCCAGTAATCGTGTCCGCAGTGCACGTGAACAGTTCAAACGCGAGTGCCGGGATCTTTCGGAGCGCCTCCACTCTCAGCCAGAGGCGGAGCCTTCGTCGTACCGCAACTCCGTTCAAGCGAACTGGGCGTCTCTCTCGCTCTCCCGCGAACGGCCGATATAGCGCCGTCTCGCTCGCTCTCACGCGAACGGCCGATAGAGCGCCGTCTCGCTCACTCTCCCGCGAGCCGTGAACAGTGCGGTTTCGCGTATTCATAGATAGCCACAAGTCAGCTATCTATCTCAAAATTGGGCGAACCGACGTGTATAGTGCGGTCTCGCTCGAACTCTAGTACGAACGGCACAACGCCGTCTCTCTCGCATTCGTGGCGAGTCGCGTATAGTGCGGTCTCGCTCGAACTCTAGTACGAACGGCATAACGCCGTCTCTCTCGCATTCGTGGCGAGCCGTGAACAATGCGGTTTCGCGTCTTCATAGATAGCCACAAGTCAGCTATCTATCTCAAAATTGGGCGAACCGACGTGTATAGTGCGGTCTCGCTCGAACTCTAGTACGAACGGCATAACGCCGTCTCTCTCGCATTCGTGGCGAACCGACGTGTATAGTGCGGTCTCGCTCGAACTCTAGTACGAACGGCATAACGCCGTCTCTCTCGCATTCGTGGCGAGCCGTGAACAGTGCTGTTTCGCGTATTCATAGATAGCCACAAGTCAGCTATCTATCTCAAAATTGGGCGAACCGACGTGTATAGTGCGGTCTCGCTCGAACTCTAGTACGAACGGCATAACGCCGTCTCTCTCGCATTCGTGGCGAGTCGTGTATAGTGCGGTCTCGCTCGAACTCTAGGACGAACGGCATAACGCCGTCTCTCTCGCATTCGTGGCGAGTCGTGTATAGTGCGGTCTCGCTCGAACTCTAGGACGAACGGCATAACGCCGTCTCTCTCGCATTCGTGGCGAGTCGTGTATAGTGCGGTCTCGCTCGAACTCTAGTACGAGCGGCATAACGCCGTCTCTCTCGCATTTGTGTCAAGTCGTGAACAGTGCGGTTCGCGTATTCGCAGATAGCAATATTCATTCTATCTATATCGGACCAGCGGACTGACGTGTATAGTGCGGTCTCGCTCAAACTCTTATCCGAGCGGCATAACGCCGTCTCGCTCGCTCTCACGCGAACGGCCGATATAGCGCCGTCTCGCTCGCTCTCACGCGAACGGCCGATATAGCGCCGTCTCACTCGCTCTCACGCGAACGGCTGATAGAGCGCCGTCTCGCTCGCTCTCAAGCGAACGGCCGATATAGCGCCGTCTCGCTCGATCTCGCTAACAGCTGATCGATAGCTGTCTCGCTCGCTCTCACGCGATCCGCGTAGTGGTGCGCTCTCACCCTACATCGCATCTTGAGACCAGCAAACGTGTATCATTTTGTGACTTTAACAATAAACGGACAGTAATTCGCTCACCGGTCTTACTGTAACACATTAAGTCGCAACTGCAGATCATTTCATTCCTATCAAGTATTCCTTACGCGATCACGCACTGAGAGAGCTTGCGATACCCCCGCGGGTATGTGCCGGCAAAGTTCAATCGCGCTTACCCGGTCTTACAAAATTCGCGAATCGAAAGCGCGATCCCGAACATTTTGGTCCTTCGAGCCGGATCGTAAGAGCTCGAAGTCAGCGTGATAACAATACTGTGAGTGAATTCGAAAGTTTTGACTACTGTCAGTGACAATGAGTGAATTAGTTGAAAATCAGCTTTCGACGCTACGCTTCGTAGCGAAAGCATTGGACAATTTCAAGAAAATTGGCCGGAATAATCTCACCTCCGCCAAGATACGAAACCGAATGACATCACTCAAGGAGACGTGGAATAATTGCCTGGAAGGACATCGCCTGTTGCTGCAACATTATCCGGAATCAAAACGCGATCTCATCGCTTATTTCCGAGACGAGCAACTGGATCAATACCAGGAAATCTACTTGACAGCACTGGACTACATGTCTGACTGTTTGGAGGAACTGGAACCGTGCGTGAGTCCGCTCCAATCAAGCGACCGATCTGTATCTCATATAGTCGGAATCCGCGTTATCATTGAGACATTTACCGCCAATCCAATTACCACCGTTCTCCGGTAAAGCCGACGAGTGGGAAACTTTTCGCGATCGATTCACTGTGTTAATCATAAAGAATCCCGAATTATCCGATTTCGCGCGCATGCATTT
This sequence comes from Camponotus floridanus, assembly GCF_003227725.1. Lineage (NCBI taxonomy): Eukaryota > Metazoa > Arthropoda > Insecta > Hymenoptera > Formicidae > Camponotus > Camponotus floridanus. Next base: position 481,192 of record NW_020229235.1, read on the forward strand.
TTTGGTCTCAAGCTTGACCGATAAAGCTCGCGATGTTGTAGCGGGTACTTCTGTTACCGCTGATAATTTTGACGTCGCTTGGAAAGCATTAACTTCTCGTTTTGAAAATAAACGTAAACTTGTTGAACTTCACATTGCTGAATTATACAATTTACCTTCGGTTAACAAAGAATGTGCCGCGGAATTGCACGCTTTACGCGATAAAACCGATCGAGCGCTTTCAGCCTTAAAGCGGTTAAACCGAACCCAAGAGGATATACTTAATGACATTTTAGTCTATTTTGTATCGCTCAAGCTTGACTCCGCCACTCGTCGCGCATGGAAACTCAAAGCCGGATCGGAATCGACTCCGCCGAATTACGAAGAATTGATTACGTTTATATCATCGCGTGCGCTCGCATTAGAGGAATTAGCTCCTTCCGCTGCGAACAAAGGTCGACATACTGTTCAAGCGAACACTGCGACCTTCGCGCGTCAATCTTCCGGTCCGTGTCCAGTCTGTAAGACACCGCATTATCTTAGTAGGTGTCAACAATTTGTAGTTAAGAGTCCGAATCAGAGACGCGAAATTGTCAAGAATTCAAATCTATGCTTCAATTGTCTCGGAACGCAACATTCCGTAAAAAACTGCCAAAGTAAAAATACATGTCGCATTTGTCAAAAAAGGCATCATTCTCTCTTGCATCTTGATTCGGCCTCTTCAAGCGATCTAGACGTTACACGAGCGAACACGTCTAGCACCAGCGAAACTGTGGATAAAATCGAGCCGTCGCAAACCGTCGCGATGTCCGCCGTATGTTCAAGTGCGCCAGTGTCATCCGTATTACTGGCCACGGCGAAAGTAACAGTTCGGTCTCCCGACGGTCGCGTCTGTGAAGCTCGCGCCCTGATCGATCAAGGGTCAGAGGTCACTTTTATTTCAGCAAGATTAGCAAGAATCTTGCGGTTAACTCGGAAACGAATTTTCGCTCAAATTTCCGCAGTCGGCGGTATCAATGCGGATATATGTCGACATTCCGCTGTCATTGAATTCGCACCTCGCGGAAAGCCTAAGCCAGTTTTCACTACGGTCGCGTATATTCTAAATGCGCTTACTAAATACGCGCCGCGATTATCAGTCTCAGTATCGGATTGGAGACATATAAGTACACTCAAGTTAGCAGACGACGATCCCACAGGATCAAGCCCTATTGACGTAATCATCGGCGCCGACCTTTACAGTCAAATCATTACGAATGGAATACGGAAAGGTCCAATCGGGCAACCTATCGCCCAGCGATCTCATTTTGGATGGATTATCTCTGGACCCGCTCAGAATCAAAACGTTTTGGCTCAAACGATTAACGTCTTTCATTGCTCAATCGAGAGTGAGTTACGCCGTTTTTGGGAAATCGAAGAGATCCCACGCTATAACATTTTGTCTCCTGCCGAAGAACAATGTGAGAAACATTTTCTTACGACTCACTCACGAATTTCCGACGGGCGTTACGTGGTTCGTCTGCCGTTTAAGACGAAGTTCCCTATCGACATCGGAGAGTCTAGATCAATAGCTATACGGAGACTAACAGCATTAAAAAGGCGTCTAGATACGAATCCAGATCTCAAATCGGAATATTCAGCGTTTCTTAAAGAATACGAGCAGTTAAATCACATGCAAAGGGTGCAGCCTCCAGCCGCAGCTCATTCACCGACGGTTTATCTTCCGCATCATCCTGTGATCCGCGCAACGAGCGCTACCACTAGACTGCGCGTCGTGTTCAACGCGTCCAGCCTCACAACAAACGGTACAGCGTTAAATTCACATTTAGAGATCGGGCCTAAATTACAAACGGAAATAACGGCGATCTTATTACGATGGCGGAAACATAAGTATGTTTACATGGCGGATATTGCCAAGATGTACCGACAGATTTTGGTCGACCCTCGTGATCGTGACTATCAACGTATTGTCTGGTATAATCAGGATCAATCGGACATTCAGGATTATCAATTGTCCACTGTTACGTATGGAACCGCGTCAGATCCGTTCCTGGCTTTACGAGTGATCAAGCAATTGATAACAGACGAAGGAGCCGCATTTCCCCTTGCAACTCCGATTCTTCAAGATGATATTTACGTTGATGACGTTCTTTTCGGAGCCAATGACATATCAGTGCTGCGTCAAGTCCGCGAACAACTCTGCTCTCTGCTGTCTCGCGGCAGATTTACTTTACGAAAATGGGCCAGCAACAACTCCGCATTACTAGCAGACATTCCGGAAGAATGTCACGGACTCGCCGGAAACAGATGGCTAACTTTCGAAGAAAATTTCAGTGTTCTAGGATTAACATGGAATCCCGCCTATGACACGTTTCAATTCCGCGTGGATCTCTCACCGACACTTCCAGATACGAAAAGGAAGATACTATCAACGATCGCTCGATTATTCGATCCATTAGGATGGGTCACCCCCGTTACGATCAACGCGAAAATCTTCATGCAACCTTTGTGGAGATTAAAATTAAACTGGGATGACGCCATTCCGTCACAAACACTTCAGCGCTGGGAATCAATATACCACAACCTATCGGCCTTAAATAATTTACAGATTCCTAGATGGACATGTCAAGATGACAGTACTGCTTTATGCGAGTTACACGGATTTGCAGATGCATCTAACGCGGCATACGCCGCCGCAGTTTATATGCATACGACCTCGCAATCAGGAGAGATAAAGATCACATTATTGGCGGGCAAGTCGAAAGTCGCGCCACTCAAGATCACAAGCATCCCTCGATTGGAATTACAAGCAGCATGCCTTCTTGCTCGGTTGATCGAGTTCACGCAATCCTCACTCCAGATGTCAAACGTCGCGTGTCATTGTTGGACGGACTGTACAGTAGTATTGGCATGGTTAAACTCACATCCGTCCAGATGGAAAACTTTCGTCTCTCATCGAGTCGCAGATAGCCAATCTCGAGTACCTGAAGTGAAATGGCGGTACATTCCATCCGCGGATAACCCAGCCGATTGTGCTTCGAGAGGTATTCTACATTCCAATTTCAACGCCTTTAACTTGTGGTGGCACGGTCCTCCCTGGCTCAAACTAACCCAGACCAAATGGCCAAGAGATCCCGCTCCTCCACTGGAAGAAGCGCCTGAGGAGAATCGGAAACTTATAGTACACGTAGCTCAAACAGATTCTGGCTGGGATTTAGCCACAAGATACTCCACGTGGCCGAAGCTAATCCGAATTACAGCATATACTATCCGTTTCGCAACCAGATTCCGAAAGAGAGATCAAACTTCAACTGACTCAGAGGTGCAAAGCCAATCTTTGACGGCAAGTGAATTTCAGACCGAATGCAAATTTTGGATTAGATCAATCCAGTCAGACGTCTTCAGTGACGAATTGGACGCTCTCAAGAAACAACAAGCACTTCCATCAAAATCGGCGTTAGCTATGCGTACTATCCATCGATATCGAGTCTTCGGCTAACGGTTCTCCGAGCGACAATTGAGATTCACGCAGCCACAATTCAAGACGTGAATACGTCAAAGCGGAAGCATGTAAATATGTAAATACACCGATGTACATATGTATATACTAATAATTTGTAATAATGTAAATATGTAAATCTGCGTTCCTGTAAATATGTACATATGTATTCATAAACCTGTAAAATCGCTCCGATGCGATATCAGTCGCTCACGGCGGGCGGCATCCGATAACTCTTTACTTTCGAAATTATAATTTCGAGGCGGGCGATATGTTAAGGATTCGCCCTGAATCGCGCATAAAATTATTACCCCCGGTCATACTAGCGCCATCCGTTTGCGCGCTATCGAACCCGCGTTCACGTACGCCGTTACTGTTTTTCAAAAATCATCCAGGATCCGCGTGATCACGCGAAATAATACACGGTCCTGGCCAATAAACAGGCTTATATATCACGCGATCTGACGTAATGATCAGGGATACGTCGAGGTCCGATCATACGATCCGTGATCAAATCTTTATCTATCGGGAGAAAGGCTTTCTCCCCGAGAGTCTTCCGTTTTCCATCATAGTGATCGGAGCGTCATACGAAGAGTAAAATTAGTGCAAATTCGAGAGTTCGCGATAATCTTAACGAGCAAAGTTAAGATTCGTTTCATTAGTCTCACGCGTGTGAAATCCTTAAACCGCGAGCCTCAATCATTGTAACAGTTTCGCGAAGTAACATTGTGCGCGCCAGTAATCGTGTCCGCAGTGCACGTGAACAGTTCAAACGCGAGTGCCGGGATCTTTCGGAGCGCCTCCACTCTCAGCCAGAGGCGGAGCCTTCGTCGTACCGTAACTCCGTTCAAGCGAACTGGGCGTCTCTCTCGCTCTCCCGCGAACGGCCGATATAGCGCCGTCTCGCTCGCTCTCACGCGAACGGCCGATAGAGCGCCGTCTCGCTCACTCTCCCGCGAGCCGTGAACAGTGCGGTTTCGCGTATTCATAGATAGCCACAAGTCAGCTATCTATCTCAAAATTGGGCGAACCGACGTGTATAGTGCGGTCTCGCTCGAACTCTAGTACGAACGGCATAACGCCGTCTCTCTCGCATTCGTGGCGAACCGACGTGTATAGTGCGGTCTCGCTCGAACTCTAGTACGAACGGCATAACGCCGTCTCTCTCGCATTCGTGGCGAGTCGCGTATAGTGCGGTCTCGCTCGAACTCTAGTACGAACGGCATAACGCCGTCTCTCTCGCATTCGTGGCGAGTCGCGTATAGTGCGGTCTCGCTCGAACTCTAGTACGAACGGCATAACGCCGTCTCTCTCGCATTCGTGGCGAGCCGTGAACAATGCGGTTTCGCGTCTTCATAGATAACCACAAGTCAGCTATCTATCTCAAAATTGGGCGAACCGACGTGTATAGTGCGGTCTCGCTCGAACTCTAGTACGAACGGCATAACGCCGTCTCTCTCGCATTCGTGGCGAACCGACGTGTATAATGCGGTCTCGCTCGAACTCTAGTACGAACGGCATAACGCCGTCTCTCTCGCATTCGTGGCGAGTCGCGTATAGTGCGGTCTCGCTTGAACTCTAGTACGAGCGGCATAACGCCGTCTCTCTCGCATTCGTGGCGAGCCGTGAACAGTGCGGTTTCGCGTATTCATAGATAGCCACAAGTCAGCTATCTATCTCAAAATTGGGCGAACCGACGTGTATAGTGCGGTCTCGCTCGAACTCTAGTACGAACGGCATAACGCCGTCTCTCTCGCATTCGTGGCGAGTCGTGTATAGTGCGGTCTCGCTCGAACTCTAGGACGAACGGCATAACGCCGTCTCTCTCGCATTCGTGGCGAGTCGTGTATAGTGCGGTCTCGCTCGAACTCTAGGACGAACGGCATAACGCCGTCTCTCTCGCATTCGTGGCGAGTCGTGTATAGTGCGGTCTCGCTCGAACTCTAGTACGAGCGGCATAACGCCGTCTCTCTCGCATTTGTGTCAAGTCGTGAACAGTGCGGTTCGCGTATTCGCAGATAGCAATATTCATTCTATCTATATCGGACCAGCGGACTGACGTGTATAGTGCGGTCTCGCTCAAACTCTTATCCGAGCGGCATAACGCCGTCTCGCTCGCTCTCACGCGAACGGCCGATATAGCGCCGTCTCGCTCGCTCTCACGCGAACGGCCGATATAGCGCCGTCTCACTCGCTCTCACGCGAACGGCTGATAGAGCGCCGTCTCGCTCGCTCTCAAGCGAACGGCCGATATAGCGCCGTCTCGCTCGATCTCGCTAACAGCTGATCGATAGCTGTCTCGCTCGCTCTCACGCGATCCGCGTAGTGGTGCGCTCTCACCCTACATCGCGTCTTGAGACCAGCAAACGTGTATCATTTTGTGACTTTAACAATAAACGGACAGTAATTCGCTCACCGGTCTTACTGTAACACATTAAGTCGCAACTGCAGATCATTTCATTCCTATCAAGTATTCCTTACGCGATCACGCACTGAGAGAGCTTGCGATACCCCCGCGGGTATGTGCCGGCAAAGTTCAATCGCGCTTACCCGGTCTTACAAAATTCGCGAATCGAAAGCGCGATCCCGAACAATAATGAAATTAATAAACTAATGTAAAGAAAACAGTTGTTGAAAGAAAATAATTTATTTGCAATATGGAGTTATGTATATTTTTTTACGTTTGTTGCTCTGTCATTATTCTGCGCGTAAACGTATTGAAGTACAATTATCGAAAATGTATTTGCAGATAAATTTTATATCAATATGCTGAACTTGTCAAGTCTCATAATTAAAAAAGTTCTTAAACAAAAAAAATTTTATTAGTGTTTTGGAAGCTTTCTAGATAAATTATAAAAATGTGCAATTAAAAATAAAGTATTATTCAAGATTAAACCAATGCTACAATTTTATATCCTCTTTAGAATCTTCAACTTTTATCTTAAACATTGTTGGCTTACTTTTCACGATAATTAACATGAAAACTGACTTTATAACACACTCCGTGTGTGTGTGTGTGTGTGTGTGTGTGTGTATTTTAACTATAATATTAAACATTTTAAAGATAGCTTTAATATATGTATATTTTTTAATTATAATATTAAATATTTTATTAATGACTGCGTAAACATTTTAACTTCTAATATACAGGGAGTCCGGTAAAAAATTAATCAGCGATCAGTGAGCTGATAGAACGCAGCAAACTGAACAGAAAAATCCTATATCATTTTGCAATTTTCGCAATAGTTTTTGAAATATTAATTAAGAAAGATTTCACATAATTCTGCATAAACTATGAAATATCTCATCAAATATTCATTTTTCAATTATCTTATCTTAATATTTTTAGACACATAATGAGAAGAATCGATTGGTATAAAGAAAACATTGTTGTTTGTAAACAAAAAAATAAAAATCTGCAATGATCAACATATTTTTTTTTATTTGCACAACGATGTATTTTTTTTACACCAATCGATTCTTTTCATTATTCTGTGCATAAAAATACTAAAGTAAGATAATCGAAAAATGAATATTTGACGAGATATTTAATAGTTTATGCAGAATTATATGAAATATTTCTTAATTAGTATTTCAATAACTAATGTGAAAATTGCAAACTGGTACAGAACTTTTCTGTTCAGTTTGCTGCGCTCTACCAGCTCACGAGCGCTGATTAATTCTTTATCTGATTCCCTGCATATATATATATATATATATATATATACATATATACCGGGTGTTTCAGACCACCCGTACACCCCATTTTAAAGCAAAGGAAGTGGTTATTTTGAAAAATGTTTCAGACAAAAGTTGTTGAAGATAAAGTAATGCATTACATGGGTAAATTTGATTGACCTTGGGTGGCGTCGTGAAGGTCATGTCAAGGTCGACTTGAATTTTTTAAATGGGAACCCCTATTTTTCATTGCATATTCTTGTAGCTTATCTCGAGAGCTTTCCAAAACACTATAATTAAGTACCTTTTTATTAAGTACTTTTTGAGTTATAAGGCTTGAAATAATTTCTTAATTTTATATAAACCATAAAATATCTAGTAAACCATTCATTTTTCGATTATCTTACCTTCATACTTTTATGTACAAAATAATGAGAGGAATCAATTGGTGTAAAGAAAACACATAGTTGTTTCTAAGAAAAAATATGGAATTGTTAATTGCAAATTACATATTTTTTCTTAGAAACAACTATGTGTTTTCTTTACACCAATTGATTCCTCTCATTATTTTGTACATAAAAGTATGAAGGTAAGATAATCGAAAAATGAATGGTTTACTAGATATTTTATGGTTTATGTAAAATTAAGAAATTATTTCAAGCCTTATAACTCAAAAAGTACTTAATAAAAAGGTACTTAATTATAGTGTTTTGGAAAGCTCTCGAGATAAGCTACAAGAATATGCAATGAAAAATAGGGGTTCCCATTTAAAAAATTCAAGTCGACCTTGACATGACCTTCACGACGCCACCCAAGGTCAATCAAATTTACCCATGTAATGCATTACTTTATCTTCAACAACTTTTGTCTGAAACATTTTTCAAAATAACCACTTCCTTTGCTTTAAAATGGGGTGTACGGGTGGTCTGAAACACCCGGTATATATATACAGGGTGTCCGTAGATTTTCGACCAAAATGAAATAAATAAGTAGATTGGCTCGAATTAAGAAGGAATGACCTGTATTGTTTTGGGATTGTCGCAGTAATTAACGAAATATTAAATAAAACAGATCGGCCAATCTGCGTGAGTAAAAGCGCGCGGCGACGAGAGTCGTCCCACCGTAATCCGATACTACGAGCGCGGCGAAGCGGTGGGCGGGTCGCTCTCCGAGACATGATGGTGGTTTGCGATATATCGCAATACCGCGCCGAAAAATGACCCGTCCCCCCTTTTCGTGGCGAGAAAATGATGCGCTATCATTTCCACACCACCTTGCGGTAGATAGCATGGTGCGCTTTTTTTATAGTGGTTTCCCCCATAGGCCTATTCCACTCTCAATTTAAAAATTATTCAAAATACCATTTACCATACGCTGAGTATATCGTAAATGTAAAAAATTAATGGACAGTACCTTTACAAAAATTGATTCGTGGTTGAAAATCCCTCGATAAAATGTATTGCACACGTTGATAATGTGATACGATGATAAAATTCTTCAAGAATCCTTTCTTCATCTCGTACACGAAGACGCACTGCTGGACCGGTTATCCCGATATTATGCACGACACTCAGTTTCACATAATTATTGCACAACACGTAAAATTGTACGGCCACTTGGTTTTCGTGCACGCCCGAGAAATGATTCCATGTAAATTGCGGCCGCACGATAAGTATTTTCTCCCGCTAGTCCGTATGCCACAATCATATCCGTATATTCCTGCAGAGTACACTTCATTTTCTCTGTTAATTAGCTCAGTTGTCAGCTGTAGTTGCGTGCTGCTGGCGTACGCAGTCTGGTAACAGTGTGCGAGAGCTAAGACGTTTTAATAAAAATCTTGTGTTTGCGTAGTAAATTAACAGAGAAAATGAAGTGTACTCTGCAGGAATATACGGATATGATTGTGGCATACGAACTAGCGGGAGAAAATACTTATCGTGCGGCTGCAATTTACATGGAATCATTTCTCGGGCGTGCACGAAAACCAAGTGGCCGTACAATTTTACGTGTTGTGCAATAATTATGTGAAACTGAGTGTCGTGCATAATATCGGGATAACCGGTCCAGCAGTGCGTCTTCGTGTACGAGATGAAGAAAGGATTCTTGAAGAATTTTATCATCGTATCACATTATCAACGTGTGCAATACATTTTATCGAGGGATTTTCAACCACGAATCAATTTTTGTAAAGGTACTGTCCATTAATTTTTTACATTTACGATATACTCAGCGTATGGTAAATGGTATTTTGAATAATTTTTAAATTAAGAGTGGAATAGGCCTATGGGGGAAACCACTATAAAAAAAGCGCACCATGCTATCTACCGCAAGGTGGTGTGGAAATGATAGCGCATCATTTTCTCGCCACGAAAAGGGGGGACGGGTCATTTTTCGGCGCGGTATTGCGATATATCGCAAACCACCATCATGTCTCGGAGAGCGACCCGCCCACCGCTTCGCCGCGCTCGTAGTATCGGATTACGATGGGACGACTCTCGTCGCCGCGCGCTTTTACTCACGCAGATTGGCCGATCTGTTTTATTTAATATTTCGTTAATTACTGCGACAATCCCAAAACAATACAGGTCATTCCTTCTTAATTCGAGCCAATCTACTTATTTATTTCATTTTGGTCGAAAATCTACGGACACCCTGTATATATAAACAAGATACGTTACTGGAAAACTTGTAAACCCAGTTCCATAAATTACTGTAATTAGGTTTAACGCTTTAAACACTATATACTTTTGCAAAGTAACAATCGTAGTAAATCAGCTTTTAGAAGAATTGAACTGAAGTTGTAATACTTGCAATCCAAAGTATATACATGAAAAGTATATACAAGAAAAAAGGAGAATAAAGAAAATTACCTTATAATTACTGCGTCGCTGCATCAAAATAGAGGAAACAAAGGGAAACCAAAATATACAATCCAGTCACAATTCCTTGAGGAATAATTGTCAATATCGAGAACTCAACGCATAAGCATGAACACCTGTAAAAAGAGAAATAATACTTTATAGCCAAACATATGGATAATAGTACACAAAAAACATTTAAATATTTATGAAACTTGTAAGACGTTATAACATAAAACAAATTAGCAGTATATATAATTCTATTGTATATCAGAGACCAAACCATATACACGAATAAAAATCAATATAAATGTGTAACAAAAAAATAACATACATATTTCGTGATGAATATAAAAAACATAATGGAAAAACTATTAAAATGTAAAAGTAGAAATTGTAATACTTGCAAAGTATATACATGCAAAACATTATCGTCATACAAATAGTTCTGTCTTGAAAAGTAAAAAATGATATAAAAAGAAAAAAGGAGAATAAAGAATTACCTTATAATTACTGCGTCGCTGCATCAAAACAGAGGAAACAAAAGGAAACCAAAATATACAATCGAGTCACAATTCCTTGAGGAATAATTGTCAATATCGAGAACCCAACGCATAAGCATGAACACCTGTAAAAAGAGAAATAATACTTTATAGCCAAACATATGGATAATAGTACACAAAAAACATTTAAATATTTATGAAACTTGTAAGACGCTATAACATAAAACAAATTAGCAGTATATATAATTCTGTTGTATATCAGAGACCAAACCATATACACGAATAAAAATCAATATAAATGTATAACAAAAAAATAACATACATATTTCGTGATGAATATAAAAAACATAATGGAAAAACTATTAAAATGTAAAAGTAGAAATTGTAATACTTGCAAAGTATATACATGCAAAACATTATCGTCATACAAATAGTTCTGTCTTGAAAAGTAAAAAATGATATAAAAAGAAAAAAGGAGAATAAAGAATTACCTTATAATTACTGCGTCGCTGCATCAAAATAGAGGAAACAAAGGGAAACCAAAATATACAATCGAGTCACAATTCCTTGAGGAATAATTGTCAATATCGAGAACCCAACGCATAAGCATGAACACCTGTAAAAAGAGAAATAATACTTTATAGCCAAACATATGAATAATATTATCACAAATATAAATATACTCTAATATACATATTTATTAATAAAGTTTCAAGTGTCTTGAATAATATATATATCATAATATGTGAAAATTGCTTCGAGTAATCCGTGGAAATTATTCGAATAAGAATATCATCGTCATCAACAACCACTAGTTTGAAGATTTCGAGAGAACTGAATATTTTTGTATAAATATAAGATAAAACTATGTATTATTTATAAAAGCATTTTCATCTCTAGCAATAATTAACACGTACGTAATGTCTGGTTTTGAACATAATCTGAGATTTCAGAATTATTTAATTTTATGATAAATGAGATAATATATGCTAAAAATATATAAATAAACAAAAAACTTTTTGTTGATTATGAAATTAAATATTATAAATATTAAATATCAAAAAAATAGGACGATTACCTTGGATGAAAACGAAAAGAATGTTGCCCACGATGTCTTGCCCACGATATCTCTATCGGAAAGAAGGAGAGACAATTCGGGAAGAAGGAAGTAACAATTGAAGAGAGAAGTTCAATTGTTTTTTATAGTATCTTTCGCCGCTTAAAGCAGTTAGGCCGGGTCTACAATAGGTACTTTAAGCCAAAAGCCTCAAGAGAATGACCAATCACAGTCAAGTATGAAGAGAATACTCGATTGTGATTGGTCAATTTCTTAAAGCTTAGGACTTAAATTATCTATTGTAGACCTGGCCTTACGCTTTCATTAAATGTTAAGGCTGCGATCCCAATGAATGCGTCCAAATGCGTTACGTCACAGATAAATCAATGAAAACTTTTCTTTTCTTGACACTTTTTCTCGCGCAGAAAGAATTTGTTTTTCATTTCAGAACTGTATAGTAAATACACTTCAACGATTGCTTGCTGTGGAAAATCCGTGGAAATAAATATATTATTTGCTAGAAATTATCGTTTATTCTACTTCTATCTATATATTTTAAACATAATTACTATACTTACCTCAATCCAACTTCATGTTTCGCAATGTATTAGGGCCACAGGGCACAAAATACTAAAAGACGACGAAAAGATGACTTTTTTAAATTGACTTTTGGACATGGCAAAAAGACGTCTTATAGATGTCTTTTCGACATGTCGAAAAAGACGACTAAAACATGACGTCTTTTCGTCGTCTTTTTAAGTTATCTTTTTGGACGTACAAATTCTAGACTTTAAAAAGTCGACGAAAGGACGTCTTGTTTTAGTCGTCTTTTCGACATGATGAAAAGACATCTATAAGACGTCTTTTTGGCCATGTCCAAAAGTCGACTTAGAAAAGACATCTTTTCGTCGTCTTTTTAAGTTATCTTTTTGGACGTACAAATTCTAGACTTTAAAAAGTCGACGAAAAGATGTCTTTTCTAAGTCGTCTTTTCGACATGACGAAAAGACATCTATAAGACGTCTTTTTCGCCATGTCCAAAAGTCGACTTAGAAAAGACATCTTTTCGTCGTCTTTTAGTATTTTGTGCCCTGTGGGATATTGATATTGTAAACATAACCAAATTTGACTTTTTGTGCTTGTGTGAATATTTTCAAGAATATAAAATATAAAAAGGTTGTTACGCTGTGTGCTATAATTTTATTATGAATCTTTCAAAGAGACAAAGAAGTCGGCATTTTGCTAGACAAGCATATGAAGAATTTAAGCAATTAAAATCTCTTTGTTGTAGAAAAAAAACTTATGAGTTTAGTGATTCTGATATCGAATGGAATAACATTCCAGTATCGAAACCAATAGAATGCTCAACTAAACATGTAATACTGACAGATAATTTAAGCATATCCTCGAATTTTCAAGCAGATAGTTTACGTAGCATTGTAAATAGTTTTGATTGGAAAGAAAACGTACCTTTTGACAAATCTTTAGAGATTGATTCATTAGAAACTGATGTTTCAGAAATAAAATTAGCAAAAAAAGTAAAAGTTCCTAATAAAATAATATAATCTTTGGCTGGGCTTTATTACACAATATAACTCACTCAGCATTAGATAATTTATTACTTCGCTTAAATGAATTTGTAGATGGTCTACCCTTAAAGAGCAAAACTATACTTCATACACCCAGACAAGTAAATATATTGAGTTTAGATAATGGTTTATACACACATTTTGGTATCGCAAAGAGTCTTTTAAAAATATTAAATGATTTAAATGAAAATGTAATTCAAATTTTAAGGATTGATGTAAATATTGATGGTGTTCCAATTTATAAAAGTAGTGGAGTGTGTCTGTGGCCTATTCTTGTAAGATGTATAGATATAAAAAATAAAAATCCTTTTGTAGTTGGCATTTTTACAGGCACTGGAAAACCAAAACCTTTGGATCTGTATTTACAAGAATTTTTATGTGAGTTAAATGTTTTAGCAACAAATGGTTTTTTTTATAATGGACAACAAGTAAAAATTAAATTAAATGCCTTTATATGTGATGCGCCAGCTCGAGCCTATTTAAAATGTTGTACTTCTCATAATGCCAGGTATGGTTGTGAAAAGTGCTCCGTTGAAGGAATTAGTATCTCACATCGAATGATATACAAAAATATTTTTGCTTTACGAAGGACTGATCAATCATTCTATAATCAAGTTGATGAAGATCATCATAAAGACACTTCTCCTTTAGTAAATTACAATATTGGTGCAGTAACTCAATTTCCTTTGGATGCTATGCATCTTTTGTGTCTAGGAGTAATGAAAACTTTATTGTTTCGCTGGGTTGTTAATGGAAAACCACCTTATAAACTTTCCTTTCATTCAATTCAGAACTTTACAAGAAAAATGTTGTTTTTAAGATCATTTATTCCGAATGATTTTGCAAGAAAAACAAGATCTTTAACAGAATTAAGCAGATGGAAGGCCACAGAATATAGGCTTTTTCTTTTATATGTTGGACCTGTAGTCTTAAAAGACATTTTAGATAATGCAATTTATAAGCATTTTATGCTTTTACATTGTGCAGCATTTATTTTATCTAGTGCTGAACTCGTTAGACATATAGATTATGCTGAAGAACTTTTAAAAAATTTTATCCTGCATGCAGAACATATTTATGGAAATCAAATTCTAGTTTATAATTTTCATAATCTCATTCATATTTGTGATGATATTAGAAAGTTTGGTTTATTATGGGATTATTCCTGTTTTCCCTTTGAAAATTTTTTAGGCAAATTAAAAAAATTGATTCGAGGTCCATCTAAACCTCATCAACAAATTTGTTTACGCATTAATGAGTTGAATATGCTTAAATTATCTATTAAAAAAGATAGTGTACGGGTAGTACATTCTCACATTAACGGTCCTATACCGAGAGAATATAAATATACAAAACAATACCATAAAATAATTACACCATTGTATACTTTATCAATATCACACAATAACAGTCATATAGAATTATAACGGGACTATTGCTGTAGTTAAAAATATTTTATTTGACAAAATCCATACGAAACATTATGTAGTTGTCAATGAATATAAAGAGATAAAAAACTTTTACAACTATCCATGTAATTCATCTAATCTTCATACTTTTAAAGTTTCTAATTTAAACCCAACAATTCATACTTACGATTTAAAAAACGTGAAAAGAAAATTAGTTGCTTTACCAGATAATCAATCTGAAATTGATACATATATTGTATTTCCATTATTACATCTTGATAAATAAAGTTTTTAAAATTGCATTTGTTGGATTTATACATAATTACTTTTGTTTTATATTTGTAATCGAATTATTATGTCAAAATGTATAAAATTGTTTAGTTGAGCATTAAATATGTTGAGCAATAATGAGTTGCGTATAAAATTTTCACTAGCAGTCTTTATTATGAGTTCTTAATATTATTAATATAAAGAAAGTTTAAAATATCGGAATTAAGTATCGGAATCAACTTGTTTTAATTAAGTTTTATTTATTAAATTTCAAGAAAAATATTAAAAGTAATTATTTTTTAAATTTAATTAATAAAATATTTAAAATAATTGTTTTTATATATATTTGTATAATTATAATATAGTATTTATTTTAGAAATATGTATTGTGTGGCTGAATTTATTGAAACTGCAGAAACGGAAGTTATACCAACAAAATGGATTAACAAAGAAGGTACTAAATGCTATTGGCCTTATTACAAAGGTACCGATCGAATTAAAAAAGCTATTTTATCAATTGAAATTCCTGATCCAGAAAAGTGGGACGAATATGATACCAGAATATTACATAAATATAGTGAGTACATTTATGTAACAAATTTTATTATTTTCACACATCTTATTTTACAAATTGTTGTTTTATTATTTTTATTTCTTATATTATTTTTCAACAATACGAATAAATTTTTATTATATATTTAACTTATGTGAAATCATAAAATTTTTTAACTTGAAAATATATTTATATGTAACAAATTACAAGAATTAAATCTGAAAGGTAAACTTTATATTGCTATCGATAAATAGACACAAGTAATGAATGACAATAATATCTAGATAATGAAAGATGTTTTTGCTAAATAAACACACTTTTTTCTATTTGACTCGAATGTAATTAAGAATAAACTGAAAAATTTCAAGAATGATACAATTTCATGATCGACATTGCCCATGTTCAGAAGACAGAGATCAGTGAGCGTTCGGTGATTTATATGATTGGTTTTTGCCTTTAAATAGAGAATCACTAGATCTAATTATAAGTGTAGAAACAAATCATAATAAAAAGAATTACTGAGCATTCATTGATCTGTTTCATCTAAACGTAAACCATTGCTATCGTTGATCGAGAAATCAATTTTTTCTAGAGGGGCTAAACAAAACTAGAATTGATACCTCCTACTGTCTCCTACCGCTTACTTCTATATTTATCGGTTTATATTGAATTCACAGATGCCTACAGATATCTCTGGCTCTAACTAAAAAACAAAACCAGCATCTTATTTAAAGTATAAATATAGAAATACAATATATCACATGATGAACTTTGATGCTTGATTGCAGATACATATCAAGAAGCTCGCTCTCATTTAGCAAAAGCTGTATATACATCTCATTTAGATTCAGAAGAAGATAATGAATGTAGATCTAAAAGAAAAAGAATATCGAAAATTTATTCTTCGAGTGAAGAAAGTCTTATTTTAAAGAAAAAAAAACAATACAAAAATAAAAGTAAAATAAGGTCCCCACCTACAATAAATTTATTTGATAAATGTACTTTAGACAAGGAAAACTTTGTAAACTCTCTAGCAGAGTTACCACGTGAAAGGACATCCAAAGTGAATGATAATTTGAGTTCCTCCATTGTAGCTACTACTTCTTCTACGACTGATCATAATAATAACGATAATAATGAATATAGAGATAAAAGAAGAATGTCGGAGATTTATTCGTCAAGTGAAGACAGCTTTGTTTTAAAGAACTCAAAGCAAGACAAAAGTAGAAGTAAAATAAGATCTCCTACAATTACATCATTTGATAAATCTACTTCAAACAGGAAAAACTCAACTCTAAATTCTAACTTTCAAGAGGTATCACGTGAAAGAAATTGTATGGAAAATGAAAATTTCAGTTCAGTTTATTATGCCTACTACTTCCACGAACAGTAACAGAAATGCAGGTTGGTTTTTTTTAATTAAAATATTTGATTAATAATAATATTTAGCCATAATTATAAGTTTAGAATGCACTTTTGATCAATTAGATTGTATTTGTAGTTTATTTTCATATTTGAGACCATTTTAAATATATACATATACTCTTAAAGATGTGATAAATCAACTATAGAACTGTATTAGCCGTATTAAAATATTATTTAAGACAGTTTTAAATTAAATCTATAATTTTATCTATAAGTATATTAACCATTAGCTTTTAAACTAAAATATATAAACAAAAAAAGTTAAAAGAATAGAAATAGCTCTAATTTTATAATTTAGAAAATTTTTTTAATATTACATTTAAAAATTTGCAACAAACACATGCTAAATGTGCATTAATATTTTATAAAAATATTTGCAATTAAATGTAATTTATTATAGATCATTTAATATAATTAACAATATTAGTGATAGAGGATGAATAAAAATCCTTAAAAATTAAAATGATAATCTTAATTAATCTAATACTAAATATTCAAAATTCAGAATTAATTATTTACAGATTATGATTGTTTTAATAAATTATTAGAGATAACAAAGAAATTATTGGTTAAAATATTATTTTTATTATAACAATATTGTTATAATATACTGACACAATAACTTTGTCTATTTTTAATGTATTCCTCTTTAATTATATATAGTCACAATCGTTCTTACAAGTTAAAGCAAAACTTCTATTTTTTTTATTGCAGATGAATCACTGCATTTGTTAATTTTGAAAAAACTTAGGAAACTCGATTATATCCAAAATAATGTTATTATACCTGATATACAAGAAGTATTAAGTTATGTAAAACCTGAAAGATTTGAAGTTCAAGAAACAAATGTCCCAATAACACTGCCAATTGACAATGACACACAGCTTAATGAATTTGAGCAATACATTTCTATTACTGAAAATTATAAGACCATGGTAAGTGTTTCATTTTTTTCATCTGGTTTGAATTTAGTGGGAGACTTTCATTAATTTAATATTGTGTACTTTTTTAGATATCAAAATTTAGTCATATTGGAGGTAATGGTGCTGCAGGGATTACTAGAAAAATAATGAAAAATCTTATAACGTCTAAGTTTGCGATTAATTTTAATTGGGGAGGAAGGGTTCCAAAGAGGCCTTTTAAAGAACTTAAATCAATGCATTTGCTTCTTGGTATGTTTTAGAATGCACTTTTGAAAGAACTTTGTTTTATGATTTTATCTTATTTTTTTAATTCTCTTAATTTAGCTGCTTTTTCTTTATAGATTCTGTACGTAAAGCACTTCCTTCGGCGTCAACGCAAGAAATTGAATCAGCTATTAAAGATTGGCTGAAACAAGCCAAGACGAGAGTTAGGTTGCATAATTCCTAATCATTTCTTCCAAAGATATATTACACATATATTTTTATTTTATTATTAGTAAAAGACATATATATTACACATATATTTTTTTATTTTGTTATTAATCAAAGATATATATTACACATACATTTTTATTTTATATGCTAGTCTTTACTTTAAAAATATCTTTTATTTTGTGATTATTATTTATGCGAATACATAACTTTCTGTAATAACTTGTGTATAACTCCTGTTTCTGCAAAATTTAATACATTTACTTGTCAATACATTCTACTTTTCATTATAATATGTATTCATTATAATATGTTTTATTATCATATGTAATTCAGTAAACAATTATTTTAAATAAAATAACATTTCATTAAAAAATTAATATTTTTCCAACTCCAATATAAACAATATTTAAGTGTACATTTAATTTGTATTAAAGAGGTTTCTAGGTCAGTATTTATAGTAAGATCTTATATTTATGATCGTCTTAAAATCTCATTCGCAGACAATGAAATAGCAGTATTAGTGTTATTTCATTGGTTGGGTGAGATCTTAAGACAATCTTAAACATAAGATCTGACGAATACCGCCCTAGATATATTTTTAAACAACGTTTACTTTACAACGTTTTTTTAACGTCTTTTTTACTAGTTTAAAAAACCGTTTTCATACGAGACATTTTGACCGGTTAATAAACGTATTTTTATACATCACAAAAACGTTTCGGCTAAACGTTTTTAAAACATTTATTAAACGTAACTGTGCTGCTTGGGATGCTGTTTGTCAATAAGAGCCACGTAAAGCTCTCATATTAATACGCAAATTTTGTACAAGACTTTCAGGACTAGTATTTCCTTACCTTAATCTATCTAAGACAAACGCAAACATTTGGCCGAGTTCAATAATATTCCATAACGAATAAAATAAGTAATCATTTCGTCGAAATTTAGAATCCTGACATATAATACGTACTTAACAATAATCTAATGGCGTTATATAATATATTGTCGTGATGGTTCATGAAGTCCATTCCCCGTCTTTTCGGAAAAAGCAAAACCAAGCTAATTATTCAGCTCGAAGTTCAATATGCATCTGTATAGGTTCTGTAGTTTTTCGCCACAATGTGTATAACGGAGCATCTTCTACTTCTTTTTCAAAAACAGATTGAACATCAGGTATAATTTCATCAATTGGCTATAAAACTGAAGACGTAATGACAATATCATTATTGCTGTTTTCAATATTTAAATTTAAATCTGCAGCATTCTCAATATTCTTATGAATATTTAAATTTAAATCTACTGCACTCTCAATATTCTTATCATTTATTTGACTTTGTTATAATGCATATGAGGATAGCAGTTATAGTATACTGATTAGTCCAGAGAAAGATAGGGGATGTGTGTAGGAAGATGTCGGATGCAGTGCATTGTTTCCCTCTAGTAACATCAGAAAGCATATCATAATGTTGATGTATGGAACCTCTGATTATTGCTTTATTCCCAGAAATTTCGATTAAATCTGTCTTTGATTTGAGGTTTGCACTTCAGATGGAACACAATTATTTACATCAATATTCATGTCATTACCCTGTGTTACAATTACTTGACATATTTGTGAAATGTCAAAATTTGTAACATCAAGATTAATATTAATATTTCGATATAAAGGATTATTTTCTTCCAACCACAATAAAGCAATTGATAAATTTTGCAAGTTTATTTGGAATTGTCGGCATCGTTCAACATTTTCCAGTTGTTCATATACAATAAGTATGCCTGTTCTTGCAATTGGTAATGGTAATTTCTTCTATATCTTGTGCGAATAAAGCTTGTCCTTGAAAACCTGATTGACCAAATCGTCCACCTGATTGACCTGATCGTCCACCTAATTTAATAATTTTTATAAATGGAATGATACTTAATAAAAGTCTTTGTTCCGTTACGTCCAGAGGAGCTCACGATTCTTTTCTTTCCCATATCTAGTGCACACGTGCACGATTTCTAAAGCCGTTAATAATAGTTAAATTGAAGCGGGATTCTCAGTACATGCTCTAAAATAACAATCGGATATTAACGGGCTATAAAAGTAGCATCCGGCTAAATAAAGCGGCAGTCAGTCAGACAAATTTGATATTTTCTTAAAAACTCATAAACCTAAAGAAGCTATAAAAAATAAAAAAAACTAATCATAAAATGCGAGTGACCGGATGTCGCGACATGTACCCGTTTTATATCAAGGGGGTAGTAAAAGTCATCCCTTGTCTTTAGCAGACGCATCCTGCAAGGCATAAATTACTACCACCTGCGATACTGAGAATCCTAAATCCCCCGTTTTGGAAAATGCTCTCCTATTCGCGAACGAATGTGATAAAATTCTGATTTGTTACATTTGTTCTAAAAAGCTCATAAGTAGGGGCAGAGAGGAGACCATGGAAATCTAACAAAGATTTCTATTCGTCAACCTTCCTTATTCTTCACGTTAGGAGAAGGTAATCCAAAACGATATATAAGCGCGAACTTCGAACAACACTCGTCAGAAAAATTTGTTCAGTCAATTCATTCAGTCAATTCATTCATTCATACAGCCATATAGTCACTCACTCAGTTACTTAAACTATTCTGAAAGATTTCGAGACAGATATTCTGTCATTCATATAGAGTCAGTGCGAATATTCAGGCATTGCCATCAGCCAAATATATATATACATATATATATATATATCAAGTCAACCCAAGAAACCTTCTCATCTTCAATACCAAAGGAGGCCAGCAGCTATTACTGTTCACCGGTACTCGCTCTTACAAATAGTAAGTCTCTTCTTTATTTCTTTTCAAGATTCCTCTCCCTCCATCTACTCCCTTTATTTATAATAATCGTTTCCCTAGTGGAATTCACGAGGAAATCCGCTAGAGCCCACGCTAAGCGGCTCCGATACTGCCGTAACCGACGTACCCGCCGACTACTGGCTCGGGCTGTGGCCGACCCTTCTTTTGTATTAAACTTAAGCGAAATTAACAAGGATCTACCTATTTCCCGTATCGTTCTAAGTAACTTTCAAGGAGATATGCGGGACTCCTCACATCCGTCCCCTCGATCTTCTCCCCCTAATTACTCTCCATATATTCTTCCTGGAACTCTTCCTCCAAGTTACTCGCCTGTGCATGACGCACAACCTGACCATCAGCCTGATTTCCCGCCGGTGTCACTCTCTCCTCCACCCCACGCACCAGACTCTCATCTTTTCCCTCCTCCCGCTCTCCCTATCTTCTCCGACATCGATCTTAGCGATCGAAATGTCGCAATAATCCTCGCCTCAACTTACGCTCCGTACCCGTACTTTATCCATCCAGACCAATTCACCTTGGGCCCTGGTCCTATACACATTCCTACTCTTAAGGACTTTTTTCGGACCGCCCCTTCTAACATCTGCATCCCCTGTTTTACTCCCTTCACCAGTTACCCCATCGCCCTTCTCATAGAATTCTTGCGAGAAAGATATCCTCCCGATTCTGATCAAATTCCCTCCGTCTCGCATACACCCACGCACACACACATACCCACACACACACACACACACACGATTATACTTAATATTGTACTTAATCAAGATTAAGAAGTTCACATAAATACTCAACTTCATATATAAATGTTCTTTGTTTGATTTTCATAATATATAATAAACTTAATTAAATCTATTCTTTTGCATTCAACTTAATCGATTCCCCCTCGTCACCCACGCTCCTGAATCGCACTTGGTCCCGTCCCAGGTAAAAAGGATTAAGTTCCTTTACCGAAAAGGGGACCGACGAGCGGGCATTTGGACCAGAAATAGTGTAAAATCGACTCTTGTGGTCGTTGACCTATCTTTGGCTCACCCGCAGGCTCGCTCGACCCGACACACTTGCCCTTAAGGCACCTATTCTCGGGATACAAGTGTTACGCTCTTCCTTCGGCCCATCCTTCCTCGGGCCTGGACGTAACAGTTCCATATCAATTAAATTTCGTGTAACATCTGGAATTTCTTCTGAAAAACATAACATTACTATCATGCTTGTGTTGGAACTTTTTTTATTAAATTAGCACAACGGAAACATGTAACTATTTCATTTAATTCACGTAGCACACTAGGAAAAATATCTGCTATTGTAACAAACATTTTTGTAACACATAACTGTTTTTTATAATATAATTTTTTTACAAATATTACAAGCGATATCTGCAAAAGACCATATAGTTGAATAAAATTGTTGTAATAATTTATTTCTATGCATATCAATATCAGATTCTTAAATTTCTTGAGAGATCGGTAATATATTAGCCTGTAATGTTTGATTATTGGATGACGTATTAATTATATTTTGGAAATGTGTTGATTATTTACTACAGCAAAATTTATTATTTTTTGTTATTTATTGTGCAATTGCTTTCTCGTTGCTTCTAATGTCTGTGCATTATCTGTTGATATAGAAGTTTCTATTGATTTTCTTTTTCGATAGCACTGTAACGGTGCATCTTTCCCGACGCCGCGGATCGGTTCGTCGGAGTCAGGGTTCGGGAGAAGGGGAGGCTCAGGCTCGCAGAACACCACACAGGCACAATTTAAAATAAGTTTGCTTTATTCAAAGAAATCAGGTATGGGACAAATAGACAGGCGAGTTTCGGGTGATATGACCGTGCAATCACCACAAAGTATAATCATACATCTACCTTCGAACAAATATTTACACGGAGTTGCAACGGAATTACGGACGCGTCTTTAACCGTTTAACCGTTTTACATTATCCGGACACGAACGCACCTAAACCTAATAACTACGGAACTGCCTAACGCTAATTAAACCTATTTACAATGACTCGTGTATCGAAAACAAGCCTATGCCTATGCTATTATACAAAAGCGCGTACAAACCTTCGTAACGCGGAACGCGGAGAGTCTAATGGATGGTCGCGTGCGATGGGGCATGGACACGGAACCTGTCAGGGTCTGCCGACCGAAGTCGGCTGAGGACGGGAGCACCTCTCCTCAGGGTGGCGTACACGGGTGCACCGTGATACGCCGGGATACTGGACGTCGGTAGCAACCAACCGAGCCCGGTAGCAACCGGGCTCTAGACCAGGGGAATTAAACAGGACCCCTTCCCAGAGTATGTCTCGCGACGCGGAAGTCCTAATGGGTGGTCGCGTGCAACGAGGCACGGACACGGACCTAGCAGGGTCTGCCGACCGAAGTCGGCTGAGGACGGGAGTACTCGTCCTCAGGGTGGCGTATACGGGTGCCCCATGGTACGCCGGGATACTGGTAGCAACCGACCGGGCCCGGTAGCAACCGGGCTCTAGACCAGGGGAATTAATCAGGGTCTCCTCGAAGTAAACGCGAGGACGGTGGACGAGCGATTTGTCGGGCGGCCGTAACGAGAAAGTCGGTTGAGAATCTAGGAGGAGGAGAGAGAAAAGACCAACTTTATTTACAAATGGACTACTACTATTCGGAGAGCCGTGAGAACGGCTCTAACGCAGAGCGGGTGGGCAGTCGATCTCCAGGAGCCGTGGATACGGCTGTCCTCCAGGAACCGTAGATGCGACTGTCCTCCAGGTACCGTGGGTACGACTATCCTCCAGGAGCCGCGGCGGTGGCTGTTCCTCCAAGTGTCGAGGGACGGCGCTCGTCCGGGAGCCAGGAGCCGTGAGAACGGCTGTCGTTGCAGGAGCCGTGAAAACGGCTATTAGTTCCAAGAGCCGTGAAAATGGCTAATTATTCCAGGAGCCGTGAAAACGGCTATTCGGGTGTCGGGATGCGAGCCGGACAGTTCGGACGTCGGTTGCGACCGACCGAGTACGGGAGCGCCCGTACCCTGGACCGAGTTGTCCGTGGCTCGACGGAAAGCTCCTGGATGTCGGGATCATCCGACCGGGCACGGTTGAGACCGTGCTCTGGACCAGAAGCAAGGATAGGATAAGAGCTCGGTAAGCTGTGAATGCCCAGGGTGCGCCCTGTAGCTTCGTGCGTCCCGAGAGTCGGGACAGGAATAGATGCCGATCTTCCGGAGCGGCCGCCTTATATACCTGCCGAGATACCCCCACGCGGTCTCCCTACACGGTCATGCGCGTAGTGGTGGTTTGAATAAGATTGGTGCAGTCAATCCCGAGAAATAATGACCGCATATCAGAAATGTGACATTTTATCGTTTTTCTTCATTTCCAGGTTCAGACTTCACGTACATATGCTCGCACGCATACACCCAAAGCAAGTTTGTCCCTCAAGGCGCGTTTGCAATGTTCATGTATGATTATTCGTTCGAGTGTGCAAATACACCTTGAGAGACAAAATTATGTGTGTATATGCGTAACATTGTGCGTTAATTTTTTACTTACATATCATATCATATTAAAATGCAATACCATAATATATTAAAACGTAATACAAGTAGTATTCTCGTCAAGATGAAGCGCGTATCTTGGCAGGAAGCGCGCATTACGACTCTTTGGCCGACAATTGGTTCTTGGTTAAGTCGGATGCGTAAATATCTCAGCGCAGTAGATCTGGCGCGGATTGGTGGCCGGAGTACCACGTGGTACTCCGGGCCCCAGGATAGGAAGAGGGAGGTGAGTGCGAGATGAGAACAAACTTAGCGAGATAAAGATTCATTATGTATACTGGATATTAAGTTATATAATAGTACTGATATACTAAGATAATATATCTTAGTATATCAGTACCATTATATAACTTAAGTATATCCAATATACGTAATAAATCTTTATCTCGCTAAGTTTGTTCTCATGTCATAAATTAAAATACTAGCATTCACAAAAAATTATATTGAATTACATAGATACATCTTCATGCATATTATCATTATATCATTATGTATAAAAAACAGAAATTATCATTGTTAATTATAATAAATAATAATAATAGGATAACAATAATAATAATGGTAATCATTTTACTTATTTAAAGATATTTATTTTGAATCGTTCAAAATTCCTTTAATACATTAAACCTCAAAATTAATACTGATAATAAAATATTATATATTATATCACAGTAATTATATCATTAATGAATAGAAATTATAAGCACAAAATAAGCAGAAGTTGTAGTGAATACGAATTCTAGTAAATCACAGTAATTATATCATTAATGAATATAAAATTATAATGAATATAAACGCAAAATAAGCAGAAGTTGTAGTGAATACGAATTTTAGTAAATAGAAATTATATCTAATAAAGAAATTATATCAATGTATATGAATACAATTTTTTGATTATTAATCTTTAATACTAATAAACAGAAATATAATGAAAGTAAACATAGTTTTTAAATGTAATTATTAATGCAAGCAAAAATTATAATAAATAAACGCAAACTTTAAATTTAATTATTATCATGTAGTTCTCGTGTGGTAGTTTATTTATTGTGCCACTGTCTGCTAAAATCAATTTAAAAAAATAATGTCATTAATGTTATTGTATTTATAAAATAAAGAATTTTTTAAATATTTTGTAATGAACAATTTTTATTACCTTCTTGGTCTTGCTCGTCTGCCCCAATTATAGTGAGCAGACGATAGTTGGTAGAGGAATCTTATAAATCTCTCCTGCTGCCTGCGTGCTCCTGCTGCTGTTCCTCTTGATCTTTGAACTAGAGATAAGATATGAAAAGATATGAAAAACATAAAAAGTATGAAAATAATAACTAAGATAAATAGATAAACTAAAATATAATTAAAATATTACCTCGTTCATTTTCATAATTAGCGGGATCAGGATTATCGGGATTAGTCACAATAATATTAGCGGCAGCATTGCCAGAGTCAGCGATGGGAGCAGCAGCGGATTTTACAACGGAATTAATGCTGGCGTTGGTACCAGCAGCAACAGGTTTGGCGATAGAACCAACGACGACGGGTTTGATAACAGAACCAACGGCGATGGCGGTAGAATTAGTAGCTACTCTATGGACGCGTTCAGCAGCAATGGGTTTGACGACGGAGGCAGCTGCGGCAGAATTAGATGTGCATCCAACGATAGAATTATCTGCAAGACCAGCGGAAGTGGCGGGACCGGCTATTGAATTACAATGCATTTCTTTTCCGAACGAGAACTCATTCAGAAAATCGTCTACTTCTACGATCATCTAAAATTTTAAATTAAATGAATATATTTAAAATCAAATGAATATTATATAAAAAATTATATAAATTGTTTAATAAATAAAAAAATATTAAGGATGATATCATAATACTTACTTCTTTCTCTGCGGCCATGTTTGATTATCGATTGAATCATCGATTGAAAATTTTTATAGATATGTAACTTTTAACAAAAAAGAAACTTGTTTTTTTATTGGTTGTAATTGATGAATGATGTTATTAATTGTTTTTAGATCAAAACTTGCTTCAGTCGAGAAACGTTACATGGTTAATGTACTGCACTTACAATCACTTACTGGAGTTACAGTTAGTTACGGTTATAAACGTGCTTCACATACGTGCTTCACGTATATTAATTAACAACGATTCTGAGCAATAGGTAAATAGCATTTATTATGCTTGGCAATAAGAATGCCTTAACATACAAATTTATGCACATATCGGAACATATGTATGTTCTATGTACATATGTAAAAAATATATAAATTCGTGTATTAAGGCACTTGTTGAGCATATGCACATCACAATTTTATCTTATTATAGTAGCCATTATTATTGCAGCTATTACAAAGATAGAAACTATCACTGGCTGTCGACAGTAGTAAAAAATATCCATTTGTTTAATATTGTATAAAAAAAGGTATATAAATATATATACATATATATATATATATATATATATATAAATATTGAACTAATGTATTTATATGTAATATCATAGATTACAAAATTAATAATGAACAATTTCTTTATTTGCAGGTGTCGTTAAATATTGAATTACTTATTATAGCGGCTGCTCTCTGGCGCTGGATTTCGGCTGCCATAAGCGCTGCACTAAAAAATCGGCTGCTATAAGCGCTGAATAAAAGACTCAGCTACATGAGCACTAAGCCTTATCTTAACAATTAAAGTCTTATCTTAAGTCTTGTCTTAATTGACAAGAATTGTTCACTATATAAGCACCGATTAAAAGATTTTTCTGTTTTCAAAGTATTAAATAGTAATAGTAATAAATAAATAATTAAATTTTTATTGTTAGTAATAAATAAATAATTAAATTTTTATTGCATAATTTTTTTATGTGTCCATTTATTATGTCTGCCAATAAAATAAATGATAATAATCGATCCCTGAATCCTTACATGATGCAGATAATATTTGAAGATAAATGGTTAGAAGATATTCACATTGATCATTTTGGATTATTATTAAAATCTTGTTCAGAGTATCGACCACGTAAAACGTGGAGAATACAATGTCCTGACACGATCGAATCTGTTTGTAAAGATCAGAAACATATTCAAATATTACATAGCTGTAGCGATATAATTACTAATGAAAATGGACATTGGGTTTGTAGCTATTATGATACTAAAACTATTTATATTTATGATTCATTGAACTTAAAACGTTTGCATGCACATCATAAGATATATCTTGACAAGTTATATCCATTTTATCCTTTTAATAAAAAACCAGTACGATTTCCGACAGTTCAAAATCAATCTAATGCTTACGATTGTGGTGTTTTTGCAATTGCATTTGCAGTATCAATTTTATTTTATTTGGCCTTCGACCAGATACAGTTATGTATGATCACACTTTGATGCGTCAACATTTGGCATACATGTTTCAATCAGAAAAAATAGAACATTTTCCTCGAATTATAAGACTTAATGATCCAAAAAAATTATTTAGTTTGGATGAAATACAAAAAAGGGAAACTTTAGCTAGAAAAAAACGAGAACATCGACAAAAGAAAGCTAAACAGGAAAATTCTATAGATTTAATAAAATTAAAAAATGATATAACTGAAATGACACTGGAGAAAGGAGAGAAGAAATATGATAAAATATTAGATCAATTTGATCGTTGTATAATAAAAAAAAATAATGTTTTAAATAAATGTAATGATGTTAAGCATTCTATTCATAGCACATTTAAGAATTCCTTTTCATCATTATATATTGCTATAGATGAAACGCAAAATAATGAAAAGAATTATACAAATAATTTTCCTACATGTATTCAGGAAAACAAGTTATTAAAGAATGACAGTTCTTGTATAACAAGAATTAATGAATACAAATATACTAATTTTGTTGCAGATATTTTACCTTTAAGCATGCAATATATACAGATTATTCTTAGAGGTGAGTGGTTAGAAGATATTCATATTGACTATTTTAATTTATTATTGAAAAGTTGCTCAGAATATCAATCACACGAATCATGGAAAATTCAATGTCCTGATAGAATTGAACCTGTTCCTAAAAATCAGAAACATATTCAAATATTACTTAGTTGCAGTGATATAGCAACTAATTTAGACGGCCATTGGGTTTGCAGCTATTACGATATCAATGTGATATATTTATTGATATATGTGATATATTTTTTTTGTGTTATATTTATGACTCATTGAATATGAAACGATTACATGAACACTATAAAATCTATCTTGAAAAATTATATCCATTTTACTCCTTTGATAAGCAACCAGTACAGTTTCCAACGGTCCAATCACAACCTAACGGTAATGATTGCGGGGTTTTTGCAATAGCCTTTGCAGTATCTCTTTTATTTGATCTTCAACCAAATAGAATTATATATAATCATAATTTAATGCGTCAGCATTTAGTAAAAATGTTTCAATCAAATAGAATAGAACACTTTCCTCAAATTACAGAAACAATTAATTCAGAGCAAATTGATCACACATATGAATTCAGTGAGGATAGTATTGGTATTAATAATATTACAGTTATTAAAGATTTAAGTAGAGATCAACATCAACATGATTTAAAAAGAAAAATAAATAGTCATAATTGTAGAGATAGTAATAAAAAACAAAATAAGAACTCTGACATTTATACAAAAGATGTTTTATCACGTAAGGCTGATGTTATATATACAAATAAAAAAATGTTCTTAATAAAAAATATTATGAATTGCATAGAAATGATTTATTAACAAATAAAAGTAAATATAATAAAAAACACAATGATATAAAAAAATCGAATAAGGAATATTATGAAAAACACAAAAATGATATAAAGAAATCGAAAAAGGAATATTATGAAAAACACAGAAACGATATAAAGAAATTGAACAAGGAATATTATGAAAAATACAGAAACGATATCAAGAAGTCGAGGAAGGAATATTATAGATTACATAAAAACAATATACTATTTAAAAAACAAATTTACTGTAAGAATAAAATGAACAAAACAAAAATAAATAATAGAAATAAGCAAAATATGAAGTATAGTAAAGAAAAATGTATTAGAAATATATCAAAGCTTCTTAGGATGTCATCGTTGTCTGAAAATAGATTAGAGGCTGAACGTATAGCAAAATGGTGCTTTTATATAAGAAAAGTTTATATTTTACAAATGAGTAGAATATTTAATAAATGTAAACAAAAAATTGAAGTTTGCTTGACACGTGCAACAGAATGTTCTTCATCAAAATTTACAGATTATGTAAATATGTTTTGTGAGCAAGATAAACATACCGCTTTTTCGGAATTATATTTTGCAGAAAGTATTTATCGTGAATATAATCTTTCTAAACCTATTATAATGAATTCCGAAGGTAAAACAATTAATATTTTACCCTTAATAGAATCAAAATATAAAACTAAAAAATCATGGCGCTGTAATTTTCTTTGTAAAATAGAAAAAAATATTATTAACAATATGAAATGCTACATTGAAGAATTTTTAAATTGTACATTACAAACTCTTCGTCAAAAAATTTTATGTTATAATTGTTCCAATCAGATAAATCAAGACAAATTAGGCCATTCTCATATCTGTTATATTGATTATAAAGTATGTAGATCACGGTTTTTACCTATTGAGATAGTATCTCCTCATTATCCGATGATACGATATATATTAAATAGAGAGAGATATATAATATATATAATATTAAAAGATTTATAGAGATATATAATATTAAAAGATTAATATATAAGTTAATCAATCTTAATAAAAAACTAAATAAATTACATAAAGCATTAAATGATGTTGATGTAAATACACTTCAAAATATTGTAAGTGAGGCTCAACAAAAAACAAATACTTTTACACAGGTGACTACAGAAATTAATTTAAATGAGGATGAAATTCAGTCTCAATATTACTTAGCTTTTAAAGCATTTACAAAACGATCACTAGATGTTCCAAAATATGCCTGTATTTCTTGTACAAAATATTGTTTCAAAAGAGATATTCTCATGATAAAAGTTGATAAAAAAAATGATAAAACAGTTTGGAATAATTTTATTAATGATGTAAGATTAGAAATAAATGAAAATTGTGTTATTTGCAAATTTTGTTATTTGCAAATTTCAATATTTTAAAAAGAACAAACTGCCGCCAACATGTAGAACCAATAAACTCGAAATTCTACCAGTACCAAAAGAAATAACAATATTAAATGAATACGAACGAATTCTTATACAACGAGCAAAAGCATTCCAAATTGTGCAAAGAGCACATACGGTAATGAATAAAAATCTACCGCATAAAGAAATGATTTCAAAAGTGAAAGGCAGAACATTCCATTTGCCGTTGCCGTTAAATGAAACTTTAAAAAAGATTTGTCCTTCGACTGAACCTATTAATCTTAATCATGAACTGCATATATTAGTTCGTGGTATTCCAACTAAAGCAAACATAATTTGGGAAAAATTAGTCGATGTAAAAAAAGTGTGGACTGCTTTAATATGGTTAAAACAAAATAATCCTATACATTCAGATATTATGCTACCAACATCTCCTGAGAATTTGTTGCATTCCGAATTACAAAACGTAGAGTTTCAAGAGCATGATTCGAAACCTTATGACAAAAATTTGGAGAAAGATAATGATGAAGAAAATGAAAAAAATAACACCTCTAAGAAAGAATACAAGGCATTATTAACTCAAATGTCGCAAACAAATCAATATTATGAACAATTTACAATATATCCGATGTATGAAAAAAGGATAAATGAATCTGCAACTACGCTTTATCAAATGATAAAAATTCAAGACGTTCCATTGGATAATCGTACTAAAGATTTGGATGTAAAATGTTTCCCTGATTTATATCCATATGGTGTCAATGGACAGCATGAAGATAGAAGTGTCCGAATAACTGATTTCGAATATATTAAAATGAGACTTATGTCGCAACACTCGCAATTTAGATTAAACATACAATATCTTTTTTATTTATTACATGATAATAATATGCGACAATTAAATAGTGGAATATTTCATAAAATGAATGTTACCAATCTTCGTGAAAGATATACAGCTGCCTCTTATTTGGAGCAATTATCTAATCAGCAGCTTAAGTCTAACTTAAGTACTATATTTTCCAAGTTACGGAATACAGAACAATATTAGAAAATACCTAGAAGTAATTTGCATTGCATGATATGTAATTATGGACCTGCTACTTGGTTTCTTACCCTCAGTCCATGTGAGTGGTTATGGACAGATTTGATAGAATATCTTCGAGAGAAAGATAAATGAACCAATTGCTAATCAAAAATCTGCGAACGAGCTTATTGCTCTCGATCCTGCATCAACTTCGAGATTCGTAGATAATAAATTTAAAGCTATGCTTGATTTTATTTGTTCACCTGATAATCCAATCGGAGAGGTCACTCATTACTTTTGGCGCCGTGAGTATCAAGGTAGAGGTATGCAACATTTTCATTTGTTAATTTGGATAAAAGATGCCCCGATAATTGGTACATCATCTAATGAAGATATTTCATCTTTTATCTTAAAATATGCCACTTGTAGAATGCCAAATGAAAAGTTATCACCTGAATTACATCGACATGTAAATGCACATCAACGACATAAACATAATAATTACTGTTTGCGTACCAAAAAAACTAAAATAGGTTTTTCGGAAGTATGCAGATTTGGCTTTTCACGACCCGTAACAGACACTTTGAAACTTAGAGACGTTGTTGTTTCAATAGCGGATAGAAAAAGATTGAAAACAAAAAGCAGACTGTACGATCTGAAGCCACGATCTAAAGAGGAAATTAATATTAATGATTATAATCCAGCTATTCTTACTGCTTAGGAAGGAAACATGGATATTCAGTTTGTAGGTGAAAAATCTACGTTATTGACTTGGTATACTACGAAATATGTTTCTAAAGCAGAGAAGAGTAATAATGCAGAAAATACATTTGAAAAGATAAATTCAACAAAATCATTAGGAAGTTGTCTTTGGAATATTGGAATGCGTATGTTAAATCATAGAGAATGTGGAACTCTTGAAGCTGCTGATACTTTGCTAGGAATATCATTATATGGTACTGACAAGGAAACGACTATAAGATGGTTAGATGTAAATATGATTAGGAGTAGAAAACTTAAATCTCACAAAGAGATTGAAATGTTAGATTCTGAATCTGTGAATATTTTTTATCCTTCTTTAATTGATACATATTATCCAAGCAGACCTAAAGAATTAGAATCTACTAATTTATATGATTATGCAAAATGGTATGATAATACAAAAACTAAACCAATTTCTAAGACAAGAAAGTATTACATGCTTGATGAATCTCTATATTTAACGAAACGTAAACGTGGATACCTTATCAATCATTACAAATACAATGTTCATACTCAATCAGAACGTTATTATTTTTCATTATTGTTATTATTTCAGCATTGGAGAGATATTAGTGAATTAAAAAATAGATGTGATAGTTATGCAGAAGCATTTTCTTTAATACAATTTAAATTGAAAGATGCTCTTCAATATCATGAAAGAATAACCGACATTCAGCAAGGTATGGATAATATCCAAGAATTAATTGAAAAAAAAATATCAGAAGTTACAAAAGATGAAGATGAAAACAACTGTCTTGATGTATTAGAATGTGTTCCTGTCGAAGTCGAAGGAGCTATGAAAGACTTTAAAGATATTGGCAATAAATTTGATGAAGTTAACGTCGAAGAAATGATAATGCAATTAAATATTGATCAAAAACGAATCTTTGATACAATTACTAGTGGTATATTTGATGAAAATAGTGAAGTTTTTAGACTTTATGTAAGCGATGAGGGTGATACTGGAAAGAGTTTCTTGATAAAAACTATTAGATTTTGGATCAAAAAGTATATGGGAAAGGACACGGCAATAACTGCACCAACTGGTATAGCAGCTTTTAATATTGATGGACTTACTATTCACAGATTGTTTCAATTACCGGTAGAACATGGTCATACTGCCAAGTATAAACAACTTTCTGATAGTACTTAAAATTATACGAGATGAACTTAAGAATGTTGTGTTAATAATTATCGATGAAGTTTCAATGATTTCAAATATCACTTTAATGTATATACATCTTCGATTAACAGAAATATTTAATACCATCGATTGTGATAATGGATGGTTCGGCAAAAAACATATACTTCTTTTTGGAGATTTATTACAACTTCCACCTGTGCATAAGGATCCGCCATTTATTGAATTATCTAAACTAAAAATTGAGAAGTATATTGGTGCAATGGGAGCTGTAAATTTATGGTCTTTATTTAGTTATGATGAATTACAAATTAACGTACGACAACAAGGTGATAATTCTTATCGAGATATATTAACGAGAATTCGTGTTGGAACAGTAACAGATTCAGATATAACTATTTTAGAAACAAGGAAAATAAATTTTAAAGAAATTAATTGTGATGGTCGATTACAAGAATTATGTGATTATTTGCAAAGCTTACCAATGGATACAGTTTGTTTAATTTCAACTTGTGCATTATGTGATGTTTTGAATACTGCAATGTTAAGTCGTATTTCTTCGGATGAGATAGAACTCGTTGCTCAAGATCTAACAGAATGTGCACCATATTTAAAAAAAAAGTTATGAAGATATTAAATAAAGATGATAAAGATAGTTCTCGAACAGCTGGCTTAGCGAGAATTATAACTATAAAATTAGGAGCATATATAATGATTAGAAGAAATATCGATGTTAGTTTAGATCTTGTAAATGGTACAATTGGTACAATTACATCAATTATGCGTAATGCATTAGACAATGAAGTAGAAAAAATAAAAATAACAGTGTCATCAGGAATAGAGCATATTATAGAACGCATAAGCGTTAAATTCGAAGTAATGGATAGAGCATTTGTTATAAGAAAACAATTTCCTATATGTCTCAGTTATGCTATGACTATTCACAAAAGTCAAGGTCTGAGTTTAAAACATGCGGTTGTAGAAGCTGGAAATTCTATATTTAGTTGTGGACAAATATATGTCACTCTTTCACGAGTAACTACGCTGAGTGGATTGCATCTCATAAATTTTGATCTTTCCTCTGTTAAAGCAAATGAATTAGCTATAATAGAATATAATAGATTGCGAAGACAATATCGACCAGATCTTTTAAATATTAATATTTCGAAACAACGTGTCCGCAAGGTTCGTGATATTATTTGGATGTTATCAAAGAATGTTTTAGAATGTCAAATTGATGATAAGAATATTAATGATTGTATTTTATGGTATGTAAAAGGACTACCAAATGTCGATAACATATCTTGTTATGCTAATGTTTCAATTCAATTGTATGCTTCATTCTCCTATTTTCAGAAAATTGTTACTTCATCTTGAACATTCAAATATTATAAAAAAATTTATTAATTCTTACGTATCAGATGATAAAACTATTAATATAATGGCAATACGTCAATTAGCAGGATATAAATATATTGAAAAATTTCAGCAAGATGTTAGCGAGTTTATTATAGATTTAATTAATAGCATAGATAATATAAAGAATGTACTTGAAAACCAATTAAACATAACTTCACGATGTAAGGTATGCAATTATACAAATATAAAAAAGCATACAAATTATATATTATTACTTCAATTACCTGAAAATTTAAAGAAATCATATACTCTACAAGAATTAATACAATATAGTTTTACACATTGGAATAATGTTGAAAAAATATGTACCAATTGTAGTGCTATTTCTTTGCTTGGAAAGACTAATATAATAGAGACAAAAAGTATTATTATCTTACAGTTACCATTATTTAAAATCAATGATATAAAAATTATTAAAATAACAGATTTAAAAATTAAAGCTGTACCTACGGAAAAGTATATATATTGATGGAAATACATATAAAGTCATTAGTGGAATTTTTCATGAAGGTAAAAATATACTTGATAGACATTACACGAACATTGTACGTGCTAAAGGTATTGAATGGCAATTAATAAATGATTTAGTAGTACAAAAATGTAGTTGGCCTCAAAGTGCTAAAAATGCATATATATTTTTTGCAGAAAAAATATAATTTTTACAAAAAGGTGTGATATCCCTCTAAAAAAAACCTTATAAAGGTAAAAAAAGTACGCCAAGTACATAAAAAATATTACACCTTGTACGCAAAAAATTTATATTTAATATATTTCATAAAAATATCCCTAAAAATAATTTACAGAAATTTTCCCTAAAAAAATAGTTCTCGTAAAAGAAAAACAAAACTAAATATGAAATCAACAATTAACTAGCCAAGTACATTAAAGCAATTCATAAAGATTTGTAGTTTGAAATATTTGTCACAAATTCAATCTTGCATTTATGTATTATAAATTTTCGACAAAATATTAAAATAATTTTCAAAATAAGATTTCAATGCTTTATATGATATAAAATTATATGATTAAAAATATATTATTATGATCCAAATTCAAATTAATATTTGTACAATATATGAAATAGCACTAATATATTGCGAATTTTATCATAAACATAAATAATAAGTCATAAAATTACTTAACCTTTATTTTACCTTTAATAATGTTGATTACATTAATCGACAATTTTAAATTTAAAAGTGTCTCGTGAAAAACAAATCGATTTGTTTTGAGATCATCAAGTTTTACCAAGTAAATCCGGAACTAAAGAAACTAAGAAAAGTTACATACAAAAACTTGATTCGAATAGCATTATAATATATTTATTATTAATAAACATTTAATTTCGAAATTAATCCTAAGTTTTACCAAGTAAGTATGCAATTAAAAAAGTTCAAATCAAAATAACAAAAACTTGGCGTGCTCTCGTCGTATCACATAATTCACATAATTTTATTTTAGTAAATATTTAAAATTAATCACATAATTCACATAATTTTATTTTAGTAAATATTTAAAATTAAGATTCGCAAATTATTTCTGCAATTGTTAATTATATATCTATAATTATAATATTTACTAATTATAACAATATGAATTATGATACGAGGAGAGCACGCCAAGTTTTTGTTATTTTGATTTTAACTTTTTTAATTGCACTTACTTGGTAAAACTTAGGATTAATTTCGAAATTAAATGTTTATTAATAATAAATATATTATAATGCTATTCGAATCAAGTTTTTGTATGTAACTTTTCTTAGTTTCTTTAGTTCCGGATTTACTTGGTAAAACTTGATGATCTCAAAACAAATCGATTTGTTTTTCACGAGACACTTTTAAATTTAAAATTGCCGATTAATGTAATCAACGTTATTAAAGGTAAAATAAAGGTTAAGTAATTTTATGACTTATTATTTATGTTTATGATAAAATTCGCAATATATTAGTGCTATTTCATATATTGTACAAATATTAATTTGAATTTGGATCATAATAATATATTTTTATATATCATATAAAGCATTGAAATCTTATTTTGAAAATTATTTTAATATTTTGTCGAAAATTTATAATACATAAATGCAAGATGGAATTTGTGACAAATATTTCAAACTACAAATCTCTATGAATTGCTTCAATGTACTTGGCTAGTTAATTGTTGATTTCATATTTAGTTTTGTTTTTTTTTTACGAGAACTATTTTTTTAGGGAAAATTTCTGTAAATTATTTTTAGGGATATTTTTATGAAATATATTAAATATAAATTTTTTGCGTACAAGGTGTAATATTTTTTATGTACTTGGCGTACTTTTTTACCTTTATAAGGTTTTTTTTAGAGGGATATATATTATCTATTATAAGATATTATTATAACTATATTACTGTGGCGGCTACGATCTACTACACATTCAGCGTCTACTGCACTCCATGTCATGCATGCGCTACGCGTACAGCGGTGCGAGCCCTAAGGCGATACAGTTCGAAGCGAGCCGACAGTAGGTAGTGGTAGCAGGGGGAAACCATTTCGTATAAGAGAATTGAGGCAGCCTCGGTATATAAGACCGCAACAGATTGAATACCGGACGTATTCAGCTCCTAATACTAATAAAAGGTAAAACATCATGGTATTGAATCCAGATGGTAAAATAGTAAAAAAATATCCGGCATATTGGCTATGGGATGAAATGATGGAAGAAGAGAATTTGGAACACGAGGTCGAAGAGGAGGAGATGGAGGAGGAAGAGGAGGTGGAGGATGAGGAGGTGGAAGAACAAGAGGATGTTGTTCTCGGTTCTCCGCCGAAAACAACCTTCGTATTCTCCGCCCTCTATTCCGCCATCTACTCCTTCCTTTTCTAGGGATCTAGAAAGAGAAGAGGTTGCCTCATTTGGCTCGTTGCAGTCAGACGAAGAAGAGGACTAGCAATAGCAGTAGCATTATTTTGTTTTGCATTTTGTTCGTTCACTTGTATACAATATGACTGAAATAAATTGTAATTTTATAATTGTACGTGTTATATCTTTTTATGTATCTGCATGTAAAATGAAAAAAATAAAATTAAAAATGAAATTAAAAATAAAATTAAAAACATTGAGACTTTCGAAAGAGTGTATAACGGTCACGCGCCGTCCCCATTTCCACGCGAGCGACGGTGAAAGTCGGGCAACGTCGAGAATTCAAATGGATTTGTCGACGCCTAACGAGCCTTCGGCTTATCACACAAATTGGATTGGCTTTGGACCGGACAGTGAATGATGAGAGAGAGTATGTGTGTGTTTTAAGTTCATTCAACTTCGCTTATTTTGAATTAAACTGTTATAAGATCATTCTTTTACTATCAAGTTACAAATATTTTACAAATTTTTTTCATTCTCTTACCGACTCAATATTTTACTTTCCACTACCCGCCCCACAATGTATACAGCCATGACTCGCCTGACTCGTGCACAAGAGATTAAAGGTTAACGTGTATCATGTTATCATTTGATCATAATACTCAGTGTGTATGAAAAATATAAAGAAGAAAACCATGAATCAATGAAGATACAGAATATTATGCATTATTATGCGTAATATATTGTTACGCCCGCGACGAAGACTTCGATTAATATCGAAGACGCGCGCGAAGAGATCGGCCGCTCGCGAGTCGCGCGAAATAAATAGACACTTTTAAAGGGAACTTGGAACTCTTTAATGCACAACACCACAACACAGAATACTACAAACGGTAACACAGAACGTAATGCACAATATTAGCAATTCGGCTCGGCTCGGTACAGAAACGCGTCCGCGCAGCTTGACAGCTGGAACCGAACTCAAATGACAGACGCTCAACAACCTCTTGACAACGCGCTTCTTCTCGTTAATCGGCGCCGTCCCGATGAACACGGACATCAGGGCCGTAACAATATAATGCGTTATTATGTACTACTTATTTTTAAATCAAAATTAATATCGAAAGGCAGTTAAGAGCCAACGCAGTTGTAGGGCGTGGTACTTATTTTTATGTTACAATTTTATTTTTTCATATTTAAATAAATAAACGTCTTATTGTTGTCTATAATTTACCTAAAAAACTTAATGCATTGATTAAACGTGGAAATGATAGATTGCCTATTAATAGCAGGACTGAAATCGTTTATAAATTATACTATAAAAATTGTAATACGTCATATATTGGCCAAAAAGACACTCGTATCAAAAAACATTTTAACGACATTAAATTGCATGAAAGTAATCTTTCTGTCATTAGCAAACATAAATTGGAATTTAATCACGACTTTAATTAGTCAATACCGGTTATTTTACACAATGAAAAACATGTGAGGAAGAGAGAAATTGCTGAAATGTTTTTTATCAAATGTTTGACAACATTATTAACTTACAAAAGGACATTGAGAATTTAAACAATATTTATGATAGACTAATAAAGTTTGTTTTGTCTTTCTCTGTTTTATGGAGAGGTTGATATGATGAAATCTTGACACAATGATTTCCTTATTTCTCACAATATAATAGTTAACTAAGATATTGTATGTATATAATTTTCTGTTCACTTTTTATTTGAAATTACTGTAATTTATTTTCTGTTTATAATACTGGAAATAATTTTTAGTTCACTTGTTAAGGACCAAAACACATGTGATACATTGTGATACATTGTCAACCAAAAATTGCCAGTTTAGTCGATTTAAATTTCGTCTGTTATTTTATCTACTGGCGACAGGAATTTAACGTTAAATAAATAAAGCTTTTTTCAATCTGTTGCACACTATTCACAGCTTTGTTTTACTTTTATTTGTTTTAACTTACTAAATTTTACTAGTCTTATTAATCTTATTTGCTTGTCGAGTTATTTGTTGCACATTCAAAGGATTTTCTTGAATACAAAATCTAACGGACGCTATCAATTCATTGAAGCAATGATGTTCTATAAAAATGAAGTGTAATTCTTTTTCTGTTAATTAAATAATCCCGTTTAATTTAATTGTAAAGTAAATTAATTTGTAACGATGCGCCCGCGCCTCGTTCCTATTTGTCGTTATTTAATAAAATATAATTACTTCTTTATTCGCTTGCTTAATCGCACCCGCTAACTTCCCGCTATCTCGCTCACAACCATGCATGCCCGTACGCTTCCTCGCTCGCACGCTTGCTGTCTCGCTTGCTTTCACCGATTACTCTCATCGCTTTGCGCTTGCTGTCTCGCTCTCTCCCTCTCGCTCTGTCCGAATATTCGCGAATTTTCGCAGTCGTGCCCCACCTGAGTGATTTGCCAGGTAGGGGAATCTCCGGCCGGTATAAAAGTCGACACGACCAGTGCATCGAGGCCAGATCCTGACCAGATCTCGCCCGGGCCGAGGTGCTCCTCGACCGGGTGTCTCCAGTGTCGGTCATCCCATCCCGCTCGAGGCGTTACTCGATCCACCGGGTGTCTGCGGCTTCCTGAAGCCGATCCTGGTCGAGGTGTCTCTCGATTCCCGCCGAGTAACTCCGACTCCTGTACCAGTCCTGGTCGAGGTGTTCTTCGATCCACCGGGTAACTCCGGTTTCCCTGTACGCAGTCTCAGTCGAGGCATTGCCCGACTGCACGGGGTGTCGCCGGCATCTCTGAGCTGTCCTGACAACCAGCCCCGTCGACGATACAACACTAGTCCTAGGTTCCGTGTCCGTCCCGAGTACCTGTCACGTTTCCGTAGATTAAGTCCGCGTTTCCGTGATCGTCCGATACTAGTTATACGCGTTTCTCGTCCATCCGTTGTATATTACTTACCCGCGCAAGACTTACCGTTTTCGTTTGTACACCGGATATTATTTTCAAGTTTAATCATTGTACGCACAATCACATCGACATTTATACTCTCGCATACACACCTTGTACATAATACATTCATTCAATAAAAACACATCTAGTTTTAAGAAAATGTTCGCACAAGTTGATTTATTTCCCCCCCTTTGCTCGAATCCTGGCTATCCGACGAGCCGTTCCGGAGCGTCAAGAAAAGCGGACCGTTTCAAATTATTTTGCATTAAACAAATGAGTAATTGAAATAACTGAAAGGATCACCGGAGGATTTCCCGAGCCCCGAGGAAGTCAGGCGAGGCAAGGAGCGTTTTCTGCCGAGAGTATTTCTCTTTGCGGCCGAGAATTTTCGTACAGCAGAATTACAGTCGTGATAAGAATCGGCCCGTGAAGGGCGCGACCCTGCGCCAATTAGATTCGGCGAGGAAAATCGGGGGAAACGATCGTGTCTCCCGCGGACCTCACGCACCTCACTGTTCGGCGGACTAGCGACGCAAAAGGACGCAGATCCCGTTGAGAATACCGAGAGCTTTTTCTGTTGACGATCTTCG
This sequence comes from Camponotus floridanus, assembly GCF_003227725.1. Taxonomy (NCBI): domain Eukaryota; kingdom Metazoa; phylum Arthropoda; class Insecta; order Hymenoptera; family Formicidae; genus Camponotus; species Camponotus floridanus. Next base: position 522,586 of record NW_020229235.1, read on the forward strand.
AGGATCATTCTGGTGAGACGAACGATCTTTCTGTAAGGCCAACAATTTCGCTGCCGCTCGGGTGAATTGTGTCGGGCCCTCGATTTTACGTATCAGATAATATCGATTATTCGCGTTTGTCGCACGTGGCCCATACGCCATTAATGTCTCCGTTCTTTCGCGATTTTTGGAAACACGCGAATAATAGAGGGGCCGAGCGATTCGTCCGAGCTTTTGTTGCAGGACCGCTGCTTCCCCGGGAAACGTCGCCGCCGCCAGTTACCGTGTCATATTTCGCGTTGTCGTATATTGTAAATTGCCCGCGTTTTCGTGAGATCTATCGTCGTTGTGAGCTTATTTCGTTGTTATTTGCATAATCTGTGCGTTTCGGCTTTCGTAGTTTGTCGGAAAATCTTTATGTTTCGACCGAAACTCGTCGTATTAACGTGACGTCATTGTATTGCGCCGTACGCCCTGCCGCATCCCATCGCGCGGGGCTCGCGAAGTAGCAATTGCTATCGGGTAGATCTCGGGCGGGCGAGAACAATATCGCGGGTGCGATTAATTGCCGCATCCTCATTAACCCGTCGGCTAATAATCTATTTGTCTTTCCCGGCTTTTCACAATAGACACGCATCGACCGCGTGATCCATGCTCTGTCTCGCTCGCTCTTGATCGCGACCGTGCGCATCGATAGCGCTGTCCTTGTCTCGCTCACGGAACTCGCCGCCGTAATATAAGACGCCGTAAATAAAACAAATTTCACCGAATTGCGACTGGTTGTGCGCGTGAAATTATGTCGGAATGGCAATCATGTGATTAAATACATTTTTTATTTTATTCGATTTTCTTTTCTTGACGAAATATATGTTACGAATTTTTATGATTACTATTAGTTTTCTCTCAGTGTTACAACCGTTCTCGACCTCCTTTCCCCCGCTCTCCGCGAACTCCACGCCTCTACCGACACCGTTTGCGTGAGCTACCGAGATTTCGGGTCGTCACGATCGGCCCTTCGATTTTCTTTGCGATTAATAAGCGTTTCGCGCGGCGCGGATATTCGCGCCTGGTATTCAGAAATTCTTGTTCTTTTTTTTTGGTGTGACCGCCGACGGAGGGTGATCGAGCCGAAGGTGTGCCGTGGACCAACACCATCGGTTCTCTTAATAATTTCCCCGTTCAGAAAAAAAAAAGAAATTTCACGGTCACAAATTGGCGCCCAACGTGGGGCCCCTTAAAAATTAATACAGGGTGTTCGAAAAGATTTCCGTGTTGAGAGAGCGGAATTTGAGGATCGAGAGCGGTATTTCTGAGAAAATTGCGAATATATTTGAACATATTTGAATTTATTTTGTGTCTGCCTATTATTGAATTTATGTGAAGATTATTTATTTTGATGAGATTATTGGATGAAACTGTGAATATTATTTGCTCTGTAATATTTATTTATGGAATGGTATTAATATTGAACTGTGCCTTATGATATTAAGATTTGTATTATTCGATATTATTCGGATTAGATCAATGTTATTATCGATCATCGATTGAAAGACATTTCTTTCGCGATATCATCGTGTTGATTTTGAACGTATTGAACATGTATACGACTGAATATGATCGATCTTGTTATTGAATGATTTGCTGTCGATAATTCGTTATATCGCGTCTGTCTCCGCTTTCGTGTTATTTTTTTTTGTATATTCCATTCGCTATTATTCGCGTGAATGTACGGGAACGTGTGGATTACACGACGGTTACTTCTTCATGTTATTTAAATATCCATTGATTACGGGATTCTAATATTCTTTTCGTTTTTGTTTTTGCTGTAATTTTCGCTTTTGAGATCGCGTAATTGAGAAATAGTCAAAATTTTATTATCCTCGCCAATTGTATCGAATGTAGTATTACCGTTTATTATTCGTTTCCGAATTACGCCGCGGATTTCAATTCATTTTTTTTTCTTGTTTTGTCACATGGGATAAGGTCACGGGATATGTATTTTCCTTTTCTCTTCTTTGCGCTGAAGAATTGCTTGTACAAAATTAGAGATTTTAGTTCTTTTTGGACGTTTTCATTCGCTTTTCGTCACCTTTGAAATATTGCTAACTTTATTATTTATTAGATGCACCCTCACTTCTGTTCGTTGCTCTTACTTTTCCTTTCTGGCAATATCGTCAACTATTTAATTAAAATCAATAACACCTTAATTTTTGCTCATTTTTTTTACATTTTCTCTTTATTTTCATTTTTTCACTCGCTCTATCCTACAGAGAACATGGAATAAATAAATTTAAATTAGTTCTCGTATCCCGTGTTTCTTCGATATCCCATGGGACATTTGTGGAGGTCACTTGAGTAGACCTAACATTAAATTGAATTATTTTCTTTTCTGAAATTTGATATCTTTTGATGTGAAAATTTTGAAACTTTTGTATATTTTGATTGCTTGTCGTGCTAATCCTTACTTCTCTTTGCAGGCATTTTTGTATTTTTATTTAAATCATATTTTGTATTGAATTATATTGTATTACTTGTGTTGAAATTATATTGTATCTTCGTATGTCCCGCGTGCGCATGGTCATGGAATTTCGGGCATTTGGTACTTTGATAAAGTGATCGCATAATTGACGCATTTTGGCTGATAATATTCAGTGAATTTCGCGTATTGCCTGGGTTACGTTTGCTCCAGAATTACGCTACAGGATTTTGCGCTGTCTTCTGGTTATTTGGCGTCCGTGATTGCGTTTCGTTGCTGGTATGGTTTCTAGTGAACGTGATCGCGAAAGGCGGCGGAAAAATTTTCTTATCTTTATTAAAGATTAGCGGAGCTTTTCGTGCACGTTCCTCGAACTTGCTACTCGCGTGCGAATAGTTGATCAGAGTATTTTGGGGAGCTCACGGCACGTACCGGCTGTCGATCTTTTGCTCTTATATCGAGCCTTTTGATGTGTCGGCTCGCGAATCAGAATTTTTTTTTCTTCCTCCCTCTCTTTGGAATTTCCCTCGCGATGTCGGAATTAAAGTGGATTGACGAGCTGTCGGCGGCCGAGTTGAAGGCCAAACTAGAGAAATGCGCTTTGCGATTGGAGGGTACTATCATGAGGGCACGTCTTGCGCGTCATGAACGGTACCAGACTCTCGGCCTAGACCCCACGCACTCGCCTACGTATAGCGAATTGGTACTTTTGGCTCCTCTCGAGACCGGGGCTATGAGACCGGATAGCCCCAGCGAGCGGATCGACATGGGGGCCGGGTTACGTGGAAACCTCCATCTCGGGGGAGCGGATCGTGCGACCGCGCGATAGCCAGGTTATCCAAGCGTCGCGCCTCCTCGCGTTCAGTCACGATTTACGCCATCCCTGCTGTCGTTGTCGGAGGAGGACCGCGTGGTCGCGCCATCGGGAAATAGCCGCCCGTTTAACCGGGGTACGTCGTCCGTGATGGACGTATATAACATCATGCGACGATGGAATTTAAATTTCACGGTGGCGCGCAAGAGTGACGCGGAAACGTTCCTCATGCGAATCGAGGAGGGACGCGTGTTGCTACTGATTAGCGACGAAGATTTATTGAAATCTTTGCCATTTTTCTTATCGGGTACCGCGTTGTACTGGTTCCGACATAAACGAGAGAAGTTGCACTCGTGGCGGGAGTTCGTTGCCGCGTGACGCGCCCGGTTCGGAAATCCGGATTTTTAGTTCGCATTACGGGATGAGGCTGCTCGGCGGGCTCAGGGAGAACATGAGCCTTTCGCGGAGTATCTCACATACATGTTAGCTCTTTTTGATCGCATGAGCCCGCCGTGGAGTCTGGACGAACAGCTTGGGTACGTGTATCGCAATATGCTGCCGCGCTATAGGACCGCGGTAGATCGTGAGGACATTCATGATTTCGCGACTTTGGAGCGTCGAGTGACGCGCGTGGAAAGAAATTATGAGGCCGCCAAAACGCATCACGCGCATTCGACCGCGGAACAGTCCATCTTCCCCGAACTGACATACAGGCCACCGAAAAAGGAGCAGCGAACTGCAACGGTTGCAGTTGCTGCCGGCGTTGATGCGCGCGGACCGCAGAAGGGGAAGGCGTCCGGAAAATCGCGTAAAAGCACGGCGATCGCAACCCCTGCAGCCGATCCGGCAACCGAGACGGCCACGTTGCGACGACTGCAGGTTCGCGCATTAACATCAAATGTTGGAATTGCGAGAAAACGGGACACGTTGCACGCGAATGTAAAGAACCGCAGCGCTTGCATTGCTACCGTTGCGGGAAAGTGAATATCACCGTCAAGACGTGCCCCTCATGCTCGGGAAACGAAAAAGGGAATCAATAGGACGGGTCTCTGCGACTCCTGAAATTGCAATAGGGACCCCAATACCGGATTGTACCGGCAGTTCGTACGGTGCTCTTGGTTGCTCCCGGGGTAATTATTCGGAAAACGGTACACCTCATCGATTTCATTGCTTTTTGGATATGTTGTAAAGAAAGTTGTTCTGAGTAAATCCTCGCAAAAACCAAGTCCGGGACGGCATTGGTTTAGGAGATATAACAAGTTTAAGTTTCAAAATTTTAATGCTTCTCATCGAAAGAAACTGTCTTTATGTTAGGTTAGGTTAGGTTAGGTTAGGTTAGGTTAGGTTCCCTTCCTCTCTCCTCCGTGGTGTGCCACCTTGTCGTGGTGGAGGAGCTCCCCTCTTCCTTCGGGTTGAGGGGTCTAAGAGCACACCATTGCACTTCCTCGTGGTGTTCGCTGTAGGCGGCGGCTGAGGATGAAAACGAAAACGAAAGCGGCCCTCGGGCCGTGAGTAGCGAGTATGTGAGTAATCCGAAGTCGTCGTGGGCGGACATCACGAGAAGGGGGGTTGCGCTCCCTTCGGGCACCTTGGCCTGATGCGCATAGGGGTTGGCGGCCCTGACTTCAATCGCCCGGCTGCACGGAGCCGTTAGGAGAGGATTTCTATCCTCCCTCCGTGCACCTTGCGGGTGCTCCCGTATGGGATTTTATGAGGACGCTGCGTGGTGGGTGCTCCCGCCACGTAGAGTCCTCGGGGGGATGGGGTGAAGGGGGACCTTGTGTCTGGGGGTGACGCCCTTTTCAGGGCGTGCACTCTGGCATGGGGTCTCCCGGATCCCCAGTTAGGGACGGAGGAGGCCGGCAGAGCCACTCGAACTTATTTCGAGCTCGGGTCTGCCGGCTTGGCCACTGGAGCCACTCGGACATATTCCGAGCTCGGGTCCAGTGGCGGAGGCACGGTCCGCTGACACACCCTTTCGGGGGTGTGGAAGCGGTCCGGTCACCGGGGCCGCTCGGACTTATTCCGAGGCGGGGCCCGGTGACGAGAGTAGAGTCCGGCGACCGTCGCGACTGCTTCCCTTCCGAAGCGGCGGGGTCAACGGACAGGCGGCGCCCTGTGTTTAAACCGCTTCGCGGCACAGGTGCGCGGGCGCGCTGGTCGCCACGGCGGGTAAGGCTGGGCCGGGGAGCAGCGACCCAGTCCCAACCGTCCGTGGGGCCCTCCTGGGGGTCCATATCCAAGCTTGGCAAGCTGTAGCGCGGTGCCCGTATTGTCGGAGGTACGGGAGCCCCGAAAGCCCACCCTTTACGGGGTGGGTGTGTAGGGGCCCGGAGCCCAGTGGGGGAGTTGAGTCTCTCCTCCCCCCCGAGGCATAGTCCACCCCCCGGGGGAACTTGGGGCCCCCCGTCGGGAGTGTGCCGGTCATGTTTCGGGCACTCTCGGCGGGGGTGAGGGTATACCCTGTGTGGACGGAGCCGCGCTGCACCCGGGAGAAAAACAAAAATGAGTTTGCCTATAAAAAATACAGACGAGGGGGGAGAGCCACATCTTGCGGAAACGCAAGATGGTGGAGAAAGAGACCGTCCGGCCTGGCTGGGCCTCGGGATGATGGGCATAACATCGCCCTCAGTATCGCGCTCGAATAGTCAGCGCAGCACTCGGAGCACTAGATCCGCTCGAGTGCATAACAGTGGCTCCGAGTATGGCTCGGCCGATGAATCGTCGGTCGAGCGATGCGCTCGGACCACGGGTAGAGTGCCGGGAGAGAAGGGGAGGGAGTTTCGCTCCCCCGACCCCCCCGTCGCAAAGAAGCCGGGCCCTGCTTCGAGCAAGGCCCGCAAGAGGAAAGGAAGCGGAGCGTCGGCGGCGTCTTCGGACGCCGACATGGAGGTCGACGACCCTGAGGGCGACCCGACAACTAAACGCCTCAGGGAGGGCGACGATTCCGACTCCTCCATCGCCTTCGGCCATTCCATCCTCTCTATGGGGATGTTGGAGCGCCGGGGACGAAACAAACCCCGTACCACCGGGGATTTTGTGGGCCTGGCAAAGGCCAAGGCGGAGAACATCCGCTTGGAAAGGGAGGAGCTCGCCCTCAAAGCCGAGCGCGAGCTCCTGGATGACTGGACCGAACCAGCAACGACTCGGTCCAGAAAGATCCTCTTGGGGGCAGAGGTGAGCGTCGAGGATGGGTCACAAAAGATCCTGGACCCGTCCTGTCTCTCTTCAGCTGATCTTGAGATGCAGCTGAGGGGGACGATCGACGCCATCCACAAGATCGCCTCCTTCAAGAAGGGCCTTAAGGGCACTTCTGTGAGAATATTGAAGGAGGCGGCCAAAGTGGTGGGTGCGGCTGGCAAGGAACTTGCCAGCCGCACCCAGAACGAGGAGAGTCGTCTCCTGAGGGAGGCCAATAGCCGGCTTACCGGTGAAGTGGCCGAACTCAGGAGGCAACTCGGCGAGCTGAGGGAGAGGGTGACGAACATGGCGGGATCGCAGGGCCCCGTGTCACCCTCGTCCCCAACACCGGGCCCCAGCTCCATGGAGGTGGATCCCCCCCCGTTACCGCAGCGCGAAAAGCGTCGCGGCCGGGGGGAACCTTTGTCGTCCCCCCCTCCCTCCCCCAGTATGGATTCGTCCAAGAGGAGGAGGAGGGGAGAGGACATTAATGCGGGGACGCCAGAGAAGGCGTCTGCCGATCTTTCGGCAATTCCGGGAGGGGAGGCGCTGATTAACACGATCACTGGCCGATTTATGGCCATCATGGACGCGAGGCTCGCGGTGATCGAGCAGCGTCTCCCCCCCGACAATATCCGGCCCGTACTACAGGCGGATAGGGATCGGGCGGCGGTCACCAAGTCGCAAACATTTGCGCAGGTGGCCGCCGCGGCCCCCAAAGGGGCTAAAGGGAGGAGTGACGGGGGTCGGGGGGTTAAATCCACCGCGGCCCCACCGCCACCCTCCCCAGCGAAGGGAAAGGGCAGTCAAACCGGGGGGATACCTGCAAAGGCCCCCCCGGCTAAGACTACCAAGGCCGTCGAGCCCAGACGAGCGGCCGACGGGTCCGATTGGACCGTCGTCAACCGCTCGGGTGGAAAGGCGGCAAAGGCCAAAGGTGGAGCCGGAGCCACACCCAAGGCCAAGGCCCCCAAGCCCGGTCCCCCCTCTAAACAGGGGGGGAAGACGGGCAAAGGGCCCACAAAGAAGGGCGGGAAAGGTCCTCAATCGCAGAGGACCAATCCCGCGAAGCCGCGTAAGATCCGCCCCCCCAAAACGGCGGCCGTGCTTTTGAGCACGGATCCGTCCGGGGGGGGGTGAAAAACCGGCGGCGCTGGGGGAGGCGATCGCCGGCGTTCGGTCCAGCATTAAGCTGGCCGAGTTCGGCATCGCCTCACTAAAGCCGAAAAAGGCGGCGGGCGGGGGCCTCTTGTTTGAGGTCCCCGGTCCCGATAGCGGCCCAAAGGCCGACAAATTGGCCGAGGCGCTAAGGCCCCTGCTGGAGCCTAAGGGGGTGAGGGTCTCCAGGCCGGTCAAGCTCGCAGAACTGCGGGTGGCCGGTTTGGATGACTCGATCACCCCCACAGAGGTGCAGCAATCCATTGCTGCGGCGGGCGGCTGCTCCGTGGGGGAGGTAAAGGTTGGTAAGATCAACCTCTCCCCCGCGGGTAGACTCGGGTCCGTGTGGGCCCGATGTCCCGCAGCCGCCGCCAAGAAGGTGGTCGACGCGGGTCATCTACCCATTGGGTGGATTAGGGCCCGCGTCGAGGCCCTCGAACCCCGGCCCCTGCAGTGCTATAAGTGCATGGGGGTCGGTCATTCGAGGGCCCACTGTAAAGCGGAGACTGACCGCAGCGGCTTGTGTTACCGCTGCGGTCAGCAGGGACATGTTGCGGCCGGACGCTAAAGACCCCCACTGTCCGCTCTGTGCGGATGGGGGGCACCCGGCCAATCACAGGTACGCGGGGAGGGCTTGCGCCTCCCTCCGGCCTGTAAAGAAGGGAAAGAAGAAGGGGGGAAAGGGGGCGAAACCTGCCCCCATCCCCCCCAACGAGGGACCAAAGAAACAGGGGGCTGCTCCGCCGACTTCGGAGCGGCCCCCCCCTTCTTCGGAGCCCAGCGAGGGCCCGGCTGGTAGCCAGGAGGAGGCGATGGACACTGCTTAAATCAGCAGACACCATCGCCTCCTCCAGGCGAATATTAACCACTCCGCCAGGGCGCAGGATCTCTTGCTGCAAACGCTGGCGGAGTGGTGTATAGATCTGGCGGTGGTGGCCGAACCGTACCACGTCCCAGCAAAATCCTGTTGGATCGGCGATGTGGACGGTTCGGTCACCATTATCGGCAGAGGCGGCCAGAACGCCCTCCCCCTAACCCTTATAGGGAGAGGAGGCGGCCACGTGACCGCCAAATGGGGGGAGATTGTCGTGGTGGGGGTGTACTTCTCGCCCAATCGCGACCTGACCCAGTTTCGGGAGTACTTGGACCAGGTGGCGACGTCGATACGTCGCCAACTGCCTGGTCCAGTACTTGTCGCGGGGGACCTCAACGCCAAGTCGGTGGATTGGGGTTCCCCCGCGACCGATGCCCGGGGTCAGGAACTCGCGGAGTGGGGGGCGGAGCTGGGCCTCGTAGTGCTAAACAGAGGCTCGGCTCACACCTGCGTGCGGCACAATGGGGGATCCATCGTCGATGTGACGTTTGGATCCCCGTCAGTCGCGCGCAAGGTGGTCGGCTGGAGGGTAATGGAGGAGTCGGAGACGCTGTCCGATCATCGGTATATCCGATGGGACGTCTCCGACCCTGCCCTTGGAAACCAGCCGCGTCCCCCCGGGCGTGGAGGTGCACCTCCACTCCCCCGCTGGGCGCTTAAGTGCCTGGTTGAGGACGCCTTGATGGCAGCCGCTTCAGTCAAGGCCCTGGAAGAAATGCCGGGGCCTGACGCCTGCGACGTCAACGGGGAGGCTACCTGGTTCCGGGAGGCCATGTCGCAAATATGCGATGTGGCTATGCCCCGGATCCGGGCCCTCCCCGAGAAGAAGTCAGTGTACTGGTGGTCGCTCGAGATCGCGCAATTACGCGCGACGTGCGTGAGGGAGTGCCGCGTACACAAGATGCCGTCGCAGGCGTCATTCGGAGACCGAAGCGGCGTCGCTGTATGCAGCCTATAGAGAGGCAAAGAAGGTGCTGCAGCGAGCCATCAAGAGGGCCAAAGATAAGGCCTGGGCAGAGCTCCTGGAGACTCTTAACGAAGATCCATGGGGGCGCCCCTACCTGATTGTCAGAAAAAAACTGAAATCAGGGGGGCCCCGGATTACCGAGAGTCTCCACCCCCAGGTCCTGGAGGACGTGGTCGCGGCCCTCTTCCCCAATAATGGGGAGAGGGCGGACACGTCTCCGGGACAGTCGGTCCACACGTCATTGTGGACCGACGATCTGGGGGTTACAGAGGAGGAGCTGGCTGGGGCAATACGGAGGCTCCGGGCGAAGAATACCGCCCCGGGGCCCGATGGTATCCCCGGCCGAGCCTGGGTCTTGGCCCTCGGCGTCCTAGGGGACCGGCTAAGGAGGCTGTATACAGCCTGCCTTAAGTCGGGACAATTTCCCCCCATGTGGAAGGAGGCGACTCTCGTCCTCCTACAGAAGGAAGGACGCTCCCCGGAGTCGCCCTCCGCATATCGCCCGATATGCTTGCTGGACGAGGCGGGCAAATTATTCGAGCGGGTGCTCGTTGCCCGCCTCCAAAGGCATCTGCCCCTCGTGGGTCCCGATCTGGCCGACTGCCAGTACGGATTCCGGGAAGGCCGATCGACAGTGGACGCGATCCAACGCGTGCGGGCCTTCTCGGATGAGGCTGTCTCCCGGGGTGGGGTGGCAATGGCGGTGTCACTTGACATCGCCAACGCATTTAACACCCTACCCTGGGGGTGTATAGGGCGTGCGCTCGAATACCATCGAGTGCCGCGCTATATGCAGTCGGTCCTTAGGGACTATTTGAGGGACAGAGCCGTTGCATATCGGGCACGGTACGGTGTACCGATGCGGAGGGCAATGTACTGCGGGGTTCCACAGGGGTCAGTCTTAGGCCCCATGTTGTGGAACCTCGGGTACAACAGTGTACTCCGGGGAGCTCTCCTCACGGGTCTGGGTGTCGTCTGCTATGCGGACGACACCCTCGTTATGGCCCGTGGGGAGACATGGGAGGACGTGAGTCGCCTCGCACGAGTCGGGGTGGCACTTGTCGTTGGCCGCATTCGCGCCTTGGGACTGACGGTGGCGCTTCATAAGACGGAGGCTGTATACTTTAAACAGCCTTCGCGGAAGTCGCTGCCGCAGTCCCATATAACCGTCGAGGGAGTCAGCATCGAGCTGCGGTCCAGCATGAAATATCTGGGCCTGCACCTCGATTGCCACTGGTGTTTCCGGGAGCACTTCAACCGCTTGGCCCCCCGTATAAAGGCAGCAATCAACTCCTTCGGGAGTTTGCTGCCTAACATCGGGGGGCCACGGGACAGGGTGCGCCGTCTCTATATGGGGGTGGTAGGATCCATGATCCTGTATGGAGCCCCCGTGTGGTCCGGAGCTATAATGGCCAGCCGAGGCTGCCTTGCAATAATGCAAGGCATGCAGCGGAGGTTGGCCATCCGGATCACTAGGGGGTACAGAACCACCCCCACGGAGGCGGCGCTAGCGGTGTCGGGGTCGATCCCCTGGGATCTGCTGGCGGAGGCGTACGCTGCCATGTATAGGTGGCGTACTACCCTCCGCCAGCGTGGTGTTACCCCGACACCGCGGATGAAGGAAGCTGCCCGGAACCAGTTCCGACAGCTCGCTCTGGAAAAGTGGAAGGAGAGGCTGGCCCATGTAAGGGTCGGCCTCAGAGCTGTCGGGGCCATCCGGTCCTGGAGGACTGGGTGGATAGGCGGCCGAAAGGACTCCCTTTTAGGACGGTGCAGGTACTCACCGGGCATGGTTGCTTCGGTGAGTACCTGTATGAGAAGGCAAGGCGCGAGCCAACGGCAAAGTGCCACCATTGCGCGGAGGTAAGGGACACGGCGCGGCACACCCTTCAGGATTGTCCTGCTTGGGATGTGCAGCGCCGTGTCCTCCGCGCCGCGGTCGGAGACGACCTCTCGCTTCCGGCCATCGTTGAAAAGATGGTCGGGAGCGAGGACGCCTGGGACGCCATGGTCTCCTTCTGCGAGGAAGTTATATCGCAGAAGGAGGCCGCGGAGAGGGTGAGGGAAAATGATCCAGATGCTCACCCTATCCGCAGGAGGAAGGGGGGTGCACGGAGGAGGGCCTATGCCCTCCAGAATCCGTAGCGCTCCCAGCGGGGATTTATTGCCCCGCACTTCCTCCAGTGGCGGGCCCAGGGAGATTAATATTCTCTCCCTCGGCTAGGGGCTGGGGGGTTCCTCTGTGCGCTGGATGAGCGCAGAGGTTTCTTCCCCCCGCATTATAGCCCCATCCCAGAAGGGTGGCGAGGCAGGGCGACCTGGCCTCGCCGCCATTCCTGTAGTGGGGTGGGGTGATTATCACCCTAGCCCCGCCTCCTACAGAGGGACCTCTCTTCAACCGAAGAGGGGTCGTAGCACGAGTAGGGAGGGTCGCGGTTGATTGCGCAAGCGTTCCCGCGGCCCTCCCGGTAGCGTGCGAAGAGGTCGCCTTGGAGTTTTAGCGGGTAGTCGGGGCATTAGCCCCGGAGTCCCGCATAACTCCCCCCTTATCATCCTTGGGGGGAGTATGCGTCAATGCATTTCTCCAAGTAAAAAAAAAAAAAAAAAAAGGTTCCCTTCCTCTCCCCTCCGATGGTGCGCCACCTTGTCGTGGTGGAGGGGCTCCCCTCTTCCTTCGGGTTGAGGGGTCTAAGAGCGCACCATTGCACATTGATTCCGCTCCCTTCGGGCACTTTGGCCTAATGCGGATAGGGGAAGGAAAACCCTGATTCCAAACCCGGTACAATGGGACCGTTGACGGGTGGGAGAACACCCAGCCCATTCTTTTTCTTCTTCTTCTTTCGGGGTGGCGCCTGCTATCCAATAGCCAACTTTCCTCTTCTTCTTTTTTCGGGGTGGCGCCTGCTATCAAATAGCCTAGAAGAGAGAACCTCGATAAAAAACCAAAAAATGGATGGAAATGGTCAGAAGGAAACGCGGATCATTACCGGCCCAGGGGACTTCGGACCCCCAGGGCCCGGCGGGTGAGGGGGGTAGTGTCCCGGCCCCTCCCCCGTCGTCATCGGACGACTGGCAATCCCCGGGGTCAAGTGTGGGCCTCGGGGCCGAAATGGCTACCACCCCATATGCGAGTAGCCGCTACGATCCCCTGGAAGCCTTTGTTAGGCTGCAGGAGATTGTGGCGGATCTCAGGGAAGGGGCTGAGGAGTTGCGCCAACACCACTCCAAAAAAATAGTGGAGTTGGAAAGGAGGGGGGTATCATTGCTTTCGGAGGGCATGATCGATCTCGGTCTCCAGATCGAATGCCTGGAGGACGCGGACGAGCGTCTCCAGGAGATCGTGTCCCTTGCCGATGTGGCGTGGAAAAGTGAGGGGGGGTGGAGGTAGGGATACAAGTTTCCCTGCCTTGCTCCCCTCCTCCAGGGAAGGCGTTTTCTGGGGGGGTGTCCGAGGTGGGGACGGGTCCGGGTCCGTGGATCCCTCCCTTCCCCGGACGCGACGTGTGCGTGGGCCTAGCGCTTCACACCAGGGACCGCGGCGTTCTAACGCCAAAGGAATGGGGAAGAGAGTGCGTATGCACTCTCCCAGCGGAGAGCATGGGGGGCAGCCCAGCTTTAGAGGACAATGCTGCCCCCCAGATGCATCGGCGGCGGAAAGGTTCGGCTGATGGGAGTAATTTGCTCAGGGGGTCTGGTCCGGCCGGCCTTTCCTATGCCGATGCCGTGAAGGCGAGGAGTCCCCGGGTGCCAGGATTCAAGACCCTGGCCCCGGGAATCCGGGAGATGCGAATTGCACGAGATGGTGACGGGGATCTCGCGGCAGAGGTCCCCGCCACCATCGAAACGGAAGCGGTAGCCCCCCCTTGGAGGGGTGACTCGGATTCGGAGTCATCCCCCTCCGAAGGGGGGAGGCCTTCCCCAGACAAGGGGAATAAGAGGAAGAGGCGGGAGTGGCGCCGCGTCGGCCGCCCCTCGGCGGTATTGCCGGCCCGGTGCTACTCTTGCCTTGCGGCAGGGCACATCGCGGCCCAGTGCCCAGAAGGCGGAGGAAGCAAGAGAGGGGTGCGCTGCTATAAATGCGGCGCTCCCTCTCACAAAATGGCGCGGGGAGCCCGAGATGTCCGTTGTGTGCGGATCGCGGGCTTCCTGCGGGACATATCCTGGGCGCGGAGGGTATACCTCCGCCCCCGGGTGCAACGAGGAGAGGACGCAGTGGGGGAGCTCCACTGAGCCCAGGTGCGGGCCGGGGGCTCCCCTCGTCCAAAATAGGAGAGAGCGGGAGCCAGATGTGCGACCCCCCGGATTCTCCACCGGAAGGGTGGCGTCCGGGGGGCCGCGGTGACCCCTGTGGTGATGGGGTCGGGTCCTCCTCCGGGCCGTCGCGGATCTTTTGGTTTGGGCGGTTTGGGGAGGACTCCGGCCGCGGGGGGAACGGTGATCCCCGCTAAATAGCGGGAATCATAATCCCTTCTTCCCAGGGAGATCGTCGGGGGGAGGGCTAGTAGTCTACGGGCGAATGTCCTCTTCCCCGGCGATCCCCCCGAGACGGGAAGGATAACGGCGGAGGGCCTCGGTCCTCCGCCCGAACCTCGTGGTGGGTCCCCGGATTGAATGCCGAATCCATTTCCCTACGGGAAGTGGAGGGAGCCCCAACCCGGGGCTAAAAGGGGGGCCGGGGCCCGAGTCTGCAGAACTCGGACCCCGACCCTGTCGCCCCAGAATACCCAGGGAGGGACGCGGGTGTGCGATGTGGCCCCGCTCACCTGCAGCCGCTTATGCGGCATCGGACGTATTTTGTGGAAAGACCCGCTTCCAAAGGGGGCGAGTCGTAGCATGACTAGGGGGCGTCGCGGCTGCCTGCGAAAGCATTCCCATGGCCCCCCGGGTGCATGCGAGGAGGTCACCATGGGGTCACCATGGGTTTTAGTGGGTTTTAGTGGGTAGTCGGTCATTCTGACCGGAGTCCCACATAACCCTCCCCCTTATTTCTCCTCGGGGGAGGGTATGCGTTAATGCATTTCCCCATGTAAAAAAAAAAAAAGGTTAGGTTAGGTTAGGTCGATCAGCTACCTTCTCCGAATGCGTGCCACCTTGACGTGGTGGAGAGGCTTAGGCCACTCCGGGTCTTTGGACCTTCCCTGTTTCCTCCTCGATACTTAGGTGTCGGGGGGACTGGGGGGTCCGGTGGACTCGGGACGACTGACCAAGAGCACGCAATTGCACTTCCCTCCCCGGAAGGGGAGGAAGGGGGGTTCCGCTCCCTCCGGGCCTAGGGCCTAATGCGGATAGGGGATGGCAAACCCTGACTTCAAATGCCCGGCTCACAGGAGTCGATAAGTGTGGGAGAACACCCGTTCCTGTTAAAGTTCCCTGATTTTTGGGTTGTTTTCCCCCCTCCCTTTCTCCAGCTTATCCTTCTTAGATGTTCCACTTTCCTTCTTTCTTCTCCTTAATTACTCCTTTCTTTTTATCCCCCTTCCCTCCGTGTGCGTGCGTGTGTGTGTGTGTGTGTGTGTGTGTGTGTATGTGTGTGTGTGTGTGTGTGTACATATATACAGTTATCATAATATAACAAAATAATGTTATTATTAAAAATAAAATATTTAACAATTATATAAATTATATAAATAATATAAATAAAATCTTACTCCTTTTGAAAAGCTGGTTCAAAAAATATGGTAAGTACAGCATCTGGATGTAAACGAATGACAGCCTTTTTTATAAGTCACTTGTCCTCAAAATGCAAGGTGCATAGTGTACAATTTTGATATGCGTACTTTGGCCCTTTCAATTTTAAATCCATCCTTTTTGATGCCTCTATCCATTTCAACCACCTGTAAAGTGTAATGAAAATTCATAAATATAAAATGATATGTATATATGATATGTATATATTATTTACTTTAAAAATATGAAAATATATATACAGGGTGTCAATTAAGTCCCGGGACGGCTGAATATTTTCTCATGTAAGGTATTTTTGAAAAAGGTCAAGGTCATTTCTGAAGTAATTTTCAACGAGGAATTCAACGGTGACCTTCAATTTGACCTTGAGCTTGACCTTCAAGGTTATTTGAAGGTCAAAGTGTTTTTTTTAAATAGGAACCCCTATTTTTGATTGTATATTCTTATAGCTGACCTCGAGAGCTTTCCAAAACACTATAATAAAATATTTTTCCCTCAAGCATTTATCGAGGTATGATGCTTCAAATCATTTCTTAATTTTACATAAACCGTAAAATATCTTGTAAAATATTCACTTTTCGATTATTTTACCTTAATACTTTTATGTACAAAATAATGAGAGGAATCAATTGGCGTAAAGAAAACATATAGTTGTTTTTAAGAAAAAATATGGAATTGTTAATTGCAAATTACATATTTTTTCTTAAAAACAACTATATGTTTTCTTTACGCCAATTGATTCCTCTCATTATTTTGTACATAAAAGTATTAAGGTAAAATAATCGAAAAGTGAATATTTTACAAAATATTTTACGGTTTATGTAAAATTAAGAAATGATTTGAAGCATCATAACTCGATAAATGCTTGAGGGAAAAATATTTTATTATAGTATTTTGGAAAGCTCTCGAGGTCAGCTATAAGAATATACAATCAAAAATAGGGGTTCCTATTTAAAAAAAACACTTTGACCTTCAAATAACCTTGAAGGTCAAGCTCAAGGTCAAATTGAAGGTCACCGTTGAATTCCTCGTTGAAAATTACTTCAGAAATGACCTTGACCTTTTTCAAAAATACCTTACATGAGAAAATATTCAGCCGTCCCGGGACTTAATTGACACCCTGTATATATAATTAAATTACATATTTTATAAATAATAATTTAAACATTATCATACCTGTCATATTCCTTTGAAAATCTAAGAAAGTGCCGTTTTTCTAAGTTGATAAAACTCATACATTCTGGCACTGCGCACCATTGTTTGGTTTTTTGTCCATGTTTCCCTTAGGCCTTCCGGATCACCAAACAGCACCTGAAAAAGAAGCTAAGATCAAGGTACCAAAATTTCCTGACAAGAGAATTGAAAACCTATATAAATAAATAGGTTAACTATCCTCTTCAGGAAAGCTTCTACACACAAATAATTTTTTCACTTCACCATTTCATCACTTCTCGCTTAATTTGCACCTCTAATCACGTATTCTCACTTCACTCGCGTAATTGTTGCTGACAAATATTTATGCCGGCATTTAATACTGAGATCAGTGAGCATTTAAACTGTGATTTAAACACAGATGTGATTTTACCGCCAAGAAAGAGAAAGAGAGAGAACGAAAATCAAAGGAGAAAGTGAAAGAAAAGTACAGATGGCAGTACTGGTATACTCGTTGACTTCGTGCATGCGCATTTCATTTTATGCTACACAAACTTCAAAGGTGCCGACAGGGAGTTGCGCTACTGTATATACTGTGGCAGTACCTACGACGCGTAGCCGGGCGGTACCTACGAGAGAGCGGTCGGGCGGCACTTACGGCCTCCGCGCGGCTCCCGACGCACCAAGTCCGTACTCGGCGGTACCTACGACGCGTAGCCGGGCGATACCTACGAGAGAGAGGTCGGGCGGCACCTACGGCCTCCGCACGGCTCATGACGCACAAAGTCCGATCTAGGCGGTACCTACGACGCGTAGCCGGACGGTACCTACGACGCGTAGCCGGTCGGTACCTACGAGATTGCGGTCGGGCGGCAACTATGGGCCGGAATTCATAGATGTTGCTTGACTTCGAAAACAAGCTTAAGCTAATGCTTAAGACTGTGAGAGATTCATAAATTTTACTAAAGACCAAACTTGAAGCTGGAACTTGAAACTTTGCCTGATGAAGTAAGTCCATTTCATAATTACATCTTAAGTATGACTTGAAATTATTAGATACACAATTATGGCTCAAGTAACGTCCTGAGCAAGTCTTAACGAAGTCCAGTAAATTGTGAACTTGAAATGACGTTTTAGGTTAAGGCATTATAAAAATAATATATTAGGCCAATTTGACATTAATTTTTTTGAAGCTTCTAACGTTTCAGGTTAAGGCATTATGGAAAATAATATATTAGGCCAATTTGATATTAATTTATTTGAAGTTTCTGATTCTTCTTCAGATGAATAAAATAATGATATTGGCATAATACGTGAAAAGCGATATGTGCGAGATGCAATTAATCCATTTACAGCTTATTGTGAACATGAATTCCACATAAGGTATAGATTTTCGAAAGAATCTGTTATGCATGGATTATTACCTTTAGTTATAGATGGTTTAACAAAACCTGATATGCGAGGCCTTCCAATTGATCCAGTTCTTCAATTACTCATTTGCTTACGATTCTATGCAACCGCTAATTTCCAAGTAAGTTCTATATTGTGTATATATTATATCTTTTCAATCTTAAAAAGGATGTACGAACAATTATATTCTATTATTTTATATTTTAGAAAGTAAATGGAGATCTTATGGAATTACCGCAACCAACAATTAGTAGAATTATATTTAGAGTAACTCTTATATTAGCATCTTATCTAAATACTTATGTCAAATTTGTGACAAATCCAGCAGCTATACAGGAAAATCGAAGACTATTTAAAGAGTTAGGATTTGGATATGGTGCTATTGGACTTCCATCTATTGATGGAGCAATAGATTGCACTCACATAAGATTACTAGGCAATAATTTTAAAGGAATAAATGAGATTTACAGGAATAGAAAGGGATATTTCTCTTTAAATGTCCAAGTAAATAAATAAAAGTTATTTATTTTACTTAACTTTATTTTATTTTTTATTGTACTACTTTTTTTTACAAGGCTATCGTTGGACCACAAATGGAATTTATGGACCTTGTCCCAGAATGGCCAGGAAGTCAACATGATAGCAGAATTTTACAAAATTCTGGAGTTTACATGAGATATCAACAGCGTGAATTAACAGGAATGTTAGTTGGAGATGCTGGATATCCTGCTCTCACATTTCTTTTAACACCATTCATAAATCCACGAAACGAAGAAGAACAGAGGTAAAGTATTGATAAATTTTAATAAACTTTATGTCGTCAATAAATGAAATTGTAGCAAAAAACTAATATATACTTAAAAGAAATTTTATTTTAAATGACGATGAGCTTATGTACAAAAATATTTTTTATTGCAGATATAATGAAATTCATTCAAGAACGCGAATAATTGTTGAGAGAACATTTGAAGTGTGGAAGAGACGATTTCCTTGTTTATCAAGAGGATTGTCCTTAAAACTTCTAACGTGCACTGGAGTCGTATCGGTTTGCGCAATTTTACATAATTTGTCATTACATTTCAAAGATATTCTTCCGGAAGAACCTGTACAATCTGATGAAATCGAGAATGACGAAGTTTATTACAATGAACCTCAATATCAACCTGGAGATGGTTTTATTGTAAAACAAAATATACATCGCGAATTATTTCATTAATTTAATCTAATTATCCTAATTTTAGTATGTATTAATATTTATATTACATTTTTTTTCTTATCATAAAACTTTAAAAATGGTTCGTAATATATATGTGTGTGTGTGCGCGCGTGTGTATGTGTACGTTAAGTTATTCATAACTATCAGGATGCGCAAAAAATCATAATTGCATTACCAATGATCTTTAAATAAATTTTGATATAAAATATAAATTTTATGTAGAAATAAAAAAATAAACAGTAAATACTTCATCTTATTTTATCGCTTTATTCTTTGATATAATTATTAAACATTTCTTCTTGGAAAATATATATATTGCAACACACATTACATTTATATCACATATATATAAAAAAATTAATTATTTTTGCTTAATGTAAGTTATTAAACTTTATATAATACTGTAAAAACAAAACCTTTCTTTGAAAGAAATAGATACATAACATAAAATAACATAAAATATCATAACATAAAATAAATGTAAATAATATCACGAAGATAAATGTAAGTATAAAATTAAAAATAAAACGACATAGAGTAATTTATTCTTGCTCATTATCTGGAACATAATATCCTTCTCTGAAATTAAAAAGATATTTAGAAATAATTTTTGTTATTTGTTAGATGAGTCATTACTTATATCTCCTTTTGAGCACTTTGAAATTTAGCTAATTTGACTTTTTCTTGTAATTCTTTTTTTTCTAACAGTAACTTCTCCATCGTAATACGATTGATAAATTCTTCTCTTTCTTTTTTAAGTTTACACATTTCAATTTCATGGTTTATTTTTATATCTGCCAATTCCATTTCTTTTTCACAAACTAAAGTTATTCTATCAGTCTTTTGTCTTTTTGGAGTAGCTGAGATCGATTTGGTATTTGTATGTTTGCTTTTTCCAAAGTGTAATGAATTTTCTTTATTTTCTTGTTCAACTATATATATATATATATATCTAAAATATATTTTTAATAATATGTATGCATATTATAAGTAAACTTTAATTAAACTTTAATATTTAATGAATATTTATCTTACCAGATTCATTACTGGATTCTTTCAGAAAAGACGTATCATCAATTTTAAAACTCGCCTCTAAATTATCATTTCTTTTTTTATTTTCTGTATACAAAAAAGAATATAAAATAATTATTTTATTTATATAGTTAAAATAAAACTTTATTAGTTTAAATTAACTTACTGCTGTCAAATATCAATTCATCACATGTACTTAATAATTTTTGGGTTTGTGAATCTTCAGTAATGAAATCAATTTTCGTGAAAGAATTCTGTCGTACTGCTTTAAAAACTTCTCTTTGTCGATCTGAAATATCGAGTTATTTATTTCTTTTACCAAATATAATTTTTTTAAATTAAAAAATATTTATGCATGTCATCTAAAAATGTTTTAAATACCTTTGGATTTTAGAGAAATTACTTGAAGCAATCGTTGTTGCTGTTGCTATTAAATCAGGAACAATATCCAAAACATTTGGATCAACTTCTTCATTAATCTCTTTTTCTGGTCCTCCTCCAGTCAGGAATCTTGATTGTTTTTCTGCTGTCAATATATTTTTATTTAGTGTTTTAAGATTAGACCAATATTTTCTTAATTGTTGTACATCTCTCTAACATTACATATGTCTTTATAAATGTGTATTATTTTAAAAAATTTATAAAAGTATAGTAAAAATAATAAATACCTTAGTAGAAATTAAAGAAGAATTATTGTATTCCTCCATAATTAGTGCCCAAGCCTCTGATTTTTCTTTTAATGAGGAGGAGCTTGTACCTTTTGCTTCGATAACATGTTTATATTTTTTAAAAATCTCCAAAAATACTTGTTTGTCAAGATCGGAATATACTATTCTTTTATTGGACATTGTGTTTCTAAAATAGGTTTTTACAAATAAAAACAAACACAAATGATTTTCAATAAAATGAATAAGGTTAAGTTTTTCCCGTTTAAATTAATTTACAATAAATATCATATAATAGTATCATATATAATATCATATAATAGTAATTTACTTTATCTTCAACATTATAATTTTTTTGTATTTTTATTAAATTTTTAATTTAGTACATTACCTTTTATTAGAATTAAGATACTAAAATATATGTATATATACTATTTATTTGTCACATGTTCTCTTCCTGTTTTGCTCGTACATTGTAAATGTCATTGGCCAGATTAATCTTATTTCTAGGGAATCCCGAACATTTCCGAAGTAAAATTCTTAAGCATGAGCACAAATCCTTAAGCACGGGCTTTATAAAGACTACCTTGAACTCAACTTCAATTTTGTAAGATTTATCTGTGCATATGGTACATTCTTAAGGTAGTTTTAGAACTTGAGCCAATCTTAATTAAGACTACGTCAAGACAGACTTCAAGCAACATCTATGAATTCCGGCTATGGCCTCCGCGCGGCTCGCGACGCACCAAGTCCGTTCTCGGCAGTACCTACGACGCGCAGCCGGCCGGTACCTACGACACATGGCCCGGCGGTACCTACGATGCGTAGTCGGGCGGTACCTACAAGAGAGAGATCGGGCGGCACCTACGGCCTCCGTGCGGCTCGGGACGCATCAAGTCCGTTCTCGGCGGTACCTACAACGCGTAGCCGGGCGATACCTACGAGTGGTACTTCGGGCGGCTTCTATGGCCACCGCGCAGCTCGCGACGCACGAAGTCCGTTTTTCTGGATGGTGTACGACGATGCTAACTACTGAATTAACTAGAAATAAATGCTTTTTTTTCGAATAACGCACTTCTATGCGACGTACAAACGAGAATTAAACGCTTTTTTCAAGATAGCATTCGATGATGCGAACTACTGAACTAACTAGAATTAAACGCTTTTTTCCGGATAGTGCATAACTAAGCGACGTACAAAAGTGAAATAAATACTTTTTTCCGGATAGCGTACGACGCTGCGAACTACTGAACTGACTAGAAATAAATGCTTTTTTTCCGAATAACGCATGCCTATACGACGTACAAACGAGAATTAAACGCTTCTTCTCAAGATAGCATGCGATGATGCGAACTACTGAACTAAAATGAAATAAACGCATTTTTTACGGATAGCGCACGCCTATGCAACGTATAAACGAGAAATAAACGCTTTTTTTCAAGATAGCATGCGACGTTGCGAACTACTAAACTAACCAGAAATAAATGCTTTTTTCCCGGATAGCGCATGCCTATACGACGTACAAATGAGAAATGAACGCTTTTTTTCAAGATAGCATGCGATTATGCGAACTACTGAAGGAACTAGAAATAAATGCTTTTTTTCCGAATAACGCATGCCTATGCGACGTACCAACGAGAAATGAACGTTTTTTTTATGATAGCATGTGATGATGCGAAATACTGAAGTCTCTAGAAATAAAAGCTATTTTTCCGGATATCGCACGACTATGCAACGTAAAAACGAGAAAAGAACCCTTTTTTCCGGATGGCGTACGGCGATGCCAACTACTAAATTAAAAAGAAATAAATGCTTTTTTTCCGAATAACGCACGCATATGCGACGTACAAACGAGAAATAGACGCTTTATTTCAAGATAGCATGCGATGATGCGAACTACTGAACTAACTAGAAATAAATGCTTTTTTTCCGAATAACGCACGCCTATACGACGTACAAACGAGAATTAAATGCTTTTTTTCATGATAGATTGCGATGATACGAACAACTTAAATAACTAGAAATAAATGCTTTTTTACGGATAGTGCACGCCCATGCGACGTACAAACGAGAAATAAACGCTTTTTTTCAAGATAGCATGCGATGTTGCGAACTACTGAACTATCTAGAAATGAATGCTTTTTTCCGAATAACGCACGCCTATACGACGTACAAACGAGAAATAAACGCTTTTTTTCAAGATAGGATGCGATGATGCGAACTACTGAACTAACGAGAAATAAACGCTTTTTTTACGGAAAGCGCATGCCTATGCGTCGTACAAACGAGAATTAAACGCTTTTTTTTCAAGAAAGCATGCGATGATGCGAACTACTGAACTAACTAGAAGTAAATGCTTTTTTTCCGAATAACGCACGCCTATACGATGTACAAACGAGAAATAAACGCTTTTTCTCAAGATAGCATGCGATGATGCGAACTACTGTACTAATTAGAAATAAATGCTTTTTTTCCTAATAACGCACGCCTATACGACGTACAAACGAGAATTAAACGCTTTTTTTCAAGGTAGCCTGCGATGATGCGAACTACTGAACTGTGTTACGTCTTGATTGTAACCTCTCTCTATTTCTTTTTCAGGGCAACCTGCTAGGCCGGCTATACCCCGGGATGCCGAGAGACTAAGAATCTTTCAAGCTTCTTTCAGGAGCAGGATTGATGACTGGAAATAAACTCTAAGTGTATTGAACCTGACTCGATTTGTCCTTTTAATCTGCTTTCTTTATTATATTTCCTTATTAAATTTTACAAATATTATTATGGTTATTATTTGGCAGGTATGTGTAACGTATATAGACATATATGTATTATTATATATTATATAAGGGTGATTCAAAATAACCCCTGTGTCCGTGAAATGACACATTGCTGAGTCAATTCTAAGACGATTTTTCCTTTTGCAAAATTTCGTCCGAAGCTTAGTTTTCGAATTATTAAATAAAGTAGTTAACGCATGACGGGTCGGATACAAGAGGCAGGCAAAGGTGACGCGATTCACCGTCAGATGCGAGCGCTTACGCGGGGTGCCTGCTGCGATCAGCTGGTCGCTATACACATACAGACACACATGCGAACACGTACATTCTCTCTCTGTCTGCTCTATGTCTATCTGTCTGTCTCTCTCTCTTTCATTCGCTCACTCACCTGTAATTTTTTTTTTTTACGAGAGGGGAAAATGCATTTTATGCATACCCACTGGTCGATCCAGTGAGTTATGTGGGACTCGAGTACCAAGTCGAATTACAACTCGGTACTCTCCACCCACTAAAAACCCCTCTTTTCACAAATTTTCTTTGACACACTGTCCCTCTGTCCTTCCCGAGGAGGTTTCATATCCGTTTTCACATAACGTCAAAAAATAGTTATTATTACCTTGTTCGATGACTTCTGTAATTGCTTGAAGGAGAAATGAATTTTCCGATAGATCATACGTTCTCAAATTTAACGTAGATATCACGTTGCACAAGACAGAAATTCACACTAAATTATTAAAAGTTTTTCTTCTTTCATGAACTGCATTCTTTTATAAACTTTAACGTAATCACATTTATTTATTCACTCGACGAGACGAGAAATCTCTGGTTCCCCGGCCGGAGAGAAATCTGGTTCAGAACGATCCTGGGCCTGACCTTGGTTGGATGGCGCAGTCCCAGTTCCAGATCTCTGCTCTATGGATCCTTGTTCTTCAGGTATAGGGGGCAGATTTTCGGGTATCCGAACCGGCGAATAGCTGGGGTTGGATGAGTCCTGGACGGGGGAATATTTGGGCGATGGCGGCCTGGCTCTTGGTAATTCTTCGTGGAGAATCGTTCGAGGGTTCTGAGGAGGGCGGTAACGAGGGGGTGCGCGGGGGACAGCGAAACTCGACGGTGCGGAATATCTCACTACTCTGTTCGTTAAGCTGTTCTCGTCGGCAAACAATCGACGGGCTACCGGAAGCCTAAACGCTGACCGTGCGGCACGCCGGCGTATACCCGCGGCACGGAGGGGAATTTCGCGTCCGACAGAAGAAGATCGGCGGGGATTAACCATCTATCGAGGGAATATGACCATTTAGTATGAGCAATGCATTAAATTAATACAAAAGGGGGTTTTACTTACGATGATGCGTAGAAAGGCACCTGTCAAGATGAATGGTCATATAAGGTAACCGTATGCACATCAATGTGATTTGTGGAGTTAAGGTCAGTAATACAAATTAATAGAATGTTGTGAACAGGAAGAATCGAGGGTGGTACCGCCAGAATATAATGAATGACGATAATGATAGTATGTTTCTATCATTCACATATAATGGCCGAAATGCTCGGTGATGTAAAGGTTGTTAAGGTATAACGAATAACAATTTTATTTATTATGTTTTGAATCTTCAAGAATATTCGGAGACACTGAGGGGATAAGAGATACAGGGATACAGACTGACATATAAGTAAGAGCGGCTGGCTTATATCAGGTAAATATAAAATTCGTTGAGTGTTTCGATAATTAACTTATAAGCCAGTGCATAAGATCTATTATTTCGACAGGTCCTCTAGGAGCGAGTCTTAAATTCTGAGTCTAGTATCGATGTGCAAGACGTCACGTCACAGCGGCACAGAATCCACGGAGAAATTCTTCCAGAGAAACTCTGCGTGAAAACGGCAGAGGAGTAGAATTTGCTACCCAATGCACATCGAGTGACTGACTCGAACGACGCTACGCTCTAGGATACGCCACAAGCGTTCTCAGAGGATCGGTGGAAATTTAAATTATTCAATTCGGAAAAATTAAAAGTCTGTATATGGACAGGTAAGATTCAAGGAAAATTGTCAATATATCGATAATAAATCAAGTTAATATATAAGGTTATTGTCGAAGTTAGTTAAAAATAATTATTATTCAATTATTTTCTTACCGGCTGACGGGATTCGTTAGTGGATGAAGGCACCGCTGCTCCTTCTCTGGATTGCTCGACCTCGGTGAGAACCTGAAGAAGTGGCAAGGCAGCGCAGAAAATGGCCAAAGACTCGGAGGTTGTAGGATGGAAACACTTTATTTAAATGTTGGTGATTATACAACTCTCTTAATACAGACAGAGACTAAGTCTCAAAAGAAAAAGTCGAAATCGCGACTAAGTTCTTTTTCGAATATACTGATACGTCCGGTAAGCTTCTAGGTTTCTTCTCTTCAAGAGCTGGAGATCTAATGGCGCGAAGGACTGAGGTTCGACGCCTGAAGTGCCTTCAGTCCCCTCTTCTAGTTCGACGTTTCGTGGTGGCAAGAAAAGGCGGGTCTCTTTGGTGATTGGTGGATCAGCTGTTGGAGCTGTCCCTCTCTGCTGTGAGCGTTGCGACGTGGTGGGTGAGAGTCTTGTGGTGGGGACCGCTAGTCTTGGGTCTTAGGTTTATTAAATTATTTTACAAGAAGATTTTTTAATAATGGTTTTTAACAATCAGAATTTTTACAATATCATATTTATGTTTTTTCGAACTTTTAAGTTCGAGTTATAATGGTTGTACAAATTCATTTTGATAAATTCTGACGTATTAGGCCATTATTATTACAATAATTTTACAATAGTATATATATATAGTTAAGTTAGTAATGATTAATAAAGAAAAATTTAGCGCTTGAAGTGCTATAAGAGATTTTTCTTTTGTAGGTCTTAAAACAACAGATAAGAAGACGGCTTATCTTTTTTCTAAGAATAGCTATGCTGGATGTCATTCTAAGAATTGCTCATTGCATTCTTTCTATTGGCCTTCGCTTTATAAGATATGTTAGTAACGGTAATATTTTTTAATGAATTATTCTTTAAAATTCGTTTATGTGGCTTAAACTGACATATTACACGTAATTTCCTTTCATTTTCTATGGCACACCTCTATTCGATCTAAATTTAATAATTATCGTAAGATTAATTGTCGAAATTTATCGTTCTACAATATATATTTCATTTATTTAATAATGGTCTTAACAATCAGAATTTGTTGCAATGTTATATTTACATATCCTGAAATTTTAAAGTCCAATTTCAATGATTATTTTAAGTCTATGAATAATATCTTAATGAATTCTGATGCGTTAGGCCATCATTATTACAATAGATTTTACAATAAGGTATATACATATATATATAAGTATACACATATATATATATAATGTATATATATATATATATATATATATATATATATATATGTGAAAAATTAGTTAATGCTTGAATTAACAGTTATTATATCGCTAAAAGAATTTTTATTCTTGCAGTTCTCAGAACAACATACGAGAAAGCGGCTTGTCTTATTTCTAAGAATAATGATGACGGATGTGCTCAAGGAATTCATCGCACACTCTACAGTGATCTTTTATTCAAGAGGTCTTTTAGTATTGACAATATTTTATTTCTTGAAAAATTTCATTTGGGCGACTTTTATATTAGCACGTATATATATATATATATAATATATACAGGGTCTACCAAAAGTGTGGAAACCCCTAAATATCTCGGAAAATATACGTTTTACAGAAAAGTGTTTCCAACAAAAGTTGTAGGGTTTAAGAAGATCTATATACTGATTCTATCAGTTTGACCTTGGATGGCGTCGTCAAGGTCAGGTCAAGGTCACATTGACTTTTTTAAATGACACCCCCTACATTTGATTGCATATTCTTATAGCTTAATTCAAGAGCTTTCCAAAACACTATAATAATGTTCATTTTTATTAAGTACTTTGCGAGTTATGAGGGTTGAATGATAGAGTAGCGCCGGTATTAACATTATCCAAGGTGTACTACATGGAGGTTACTCGCTCGGATTTGCATCTGTTGTGTGTGTGATCCAGCTAACTAAGGCAAGATCGATTCCTCAACATATCCTCATATTTCGCTGAAGTCAAATTGCCAAAAAATTGCTCCATAAAACGTGTATGAAACGTCTCGTTAGTTCCTTCATTTACCGCTATGTGACGCACTACATGCAGTCTAACTCGCATTTAAAATTCAACTAAGAATGTATAAAGCTATCAAAGAACGAGCACCTTCTAACTTCAGCTTTGAGCAAGCAGAAATTAATTGTTATCGTCCAAATACAACGTACGATTAATTAAAATTAAACGTTTTAAAAATGGCTGGCGACTTGTCGGAACGTGAAAGAATCACTATCCTCATGATGCGTGGATGGGGTGATAACGAAAGATCGTTCTCTGATGTCGTTCGATTATTTAATGACACGTATCCGAACCGTCGAATTAATAAGTCCACTGTGTTAAAAACAATAGAACGTTTTAGACAAACTGGTAGCGTAAGAAATCGCTCTAAGTCAGGAAGACCATTGTCTGCAACCAACGAAGAAAAACAACTTGATGTTCTGCAGACATTTATTGAAGATCCCAATTCTAGTGTTCAGAGAGTCGCTCAAACTCACGATATTGCTCCCATGTCGGTTTGGAGAATTTTAAAGAAGAACAAGTTCCATCCATATAAATTGCAATACGTTCAAGAATTGCAAAACGGAGATGAGGAGCGTCGTATACATTTCTGTGAAAGAATGATGGCACTAATAGATGTCCGGCCCATCTTCCCTTATCAAATTGTTTTCACAGACGAGGCAACTTTTACCTTAACGGGAGAAGTTAATAATCAAAATTTTCGTTTCTGGTCAGATGAGAATCCGAATTGGGTGCGGGAAACTCACACACAACATCCACAAAAAATAAATGTATGGTGCGGAATAATAGATGGCTATTTAATAGGGCCGTTTTTTTTTGAAGAATATTTGAACGCTCAAAGGTATGAGAGATTACTTGTTGATCAAATAATTCCAGCCATACAGAATACTTTTCCAAATAATTTCCAAGAAATATGGTTTCAGCATGATGGAGCTCCTGCTCATTTTGGTGCAGGACCACGTCGTATTTTAAATGAGACTTTTCCGCTACGGTGGATAGGAAGAAGGAACGGAAATGAGGGAGGAGAGGATTGGCCACCTCGGTCACCAGATCTAACTCCTCTTGATTATTATCTATGGGGATATCTGAAGAGTAAGGTTTACAGAACAAAACCTAAAACCATTCACGAATTGATACAGCGAATAAGGGATGAAATGGCTTTGATACCTTTTGAAACGAATCGTAAAGTCATTTCTACATTCTACCAAAGATTAGCATATTGTCAGGAAGTAAATGGCAGCCACTTTCAGCATTTACTTTAACACATTGAAACACATTTGCAATCGTTTGGTGCAACCTAACCTGATCTCTGTATACACGCACCGCACGCACGCACACGCACACATTTCGAACAATTATTATGATAAATGAGCATCCACAAATTTATTTACTGTTTACTATGTCGATTGCTTTCCAGGTCTTTAAATGCTCGATTGTAATTTGGTTGGGTCTTTGCTTTTGCTGACTGGATCCACGACCGATCTTGCCTTAGTTAGCTGGATCACACACACGACAGATGCAAATCCGAGCGAGTAACCTCCATGTAGTACACCTTGGATAATGTTAATACCGGCGCTACTCTATCATTCAACCCTCATAACTCGCAAAGTACTTAATAAAAATGAACATTATTATAGTGTTTTGGAAAGCTCTTGAATTAAGCTATAAGAATATGCAATCAAATGTAGGGGGTGTCATTTAAAAAAGTCAATGTGACCTTGACCTGACCTTGACGACGCCATCCAAGGTCAAACTGATAGAATCAGTATATAGATCTTCTTAAACCCTACAACTTTTGTTGGAAACACTTTTCTGTAAAACGTATATTTTCCGAGATATTTAGGGGTTTCCACACTTTTGGTAGACCCTGTATATAAGACCCTTCCTATCTTGAAGGGTTGGTTAATTCATCTAACTCAATTGTGTTGCTCTGTAAACAAAGTTCTTTTATTAATACCAATTATCTTAACACTATATTTACATAATTTACAGGCACTCTCACCTGTAAACAAAGAAACGACAATTAAAGTTTATAATTTCTATAGCGAATATAATTTTACAATGACTAAAAAGATTCTCCAATTCTAACTGGCTCGTCTCAGCTGTTATCTCGACTCTTATCTCAGCCGCAGTAAACTATCGCCGTCGCCGCCGTCTCTATCTTATCTACGCATGTGCGCGGGAATATTTAAATAAGAAAATATATTTTCTTTACATATATATATATGTATATATACCTTATATCTCAGTTTTAAATTATTTTGTCCCTTTTCGTTCCTGTACTATATTAGTATATATTACACGTCAAAATGATTGATTTAATTAAGTTTTTATCATTACATATTTACTATTATGGATTTCATTATTATTGCATTATTCTTTATTATAAAATATAATTTTGTTTTACGTATGAAAAATCAATGAAAATTTTAGATGTTTAGATTTAATTGAAATAAGACATGCTGCAATTCTGTCATTGTATTTCTACTTTAAACAAAATGAAATTTAATCATTATTAATGTAAATTTGTTGCGTACCCTAATAAGTATTATTTTATAAGGCAGCATCAACATATATAATCCATCCTCTCACAACTTAAAATATATTTCCAGTTTTACAAATATGATGTTACTCTTTTCCTACTTACATGCAACATCTAAACCTTATTCTTACAAGTAATCTATTTATACAAGTTATCGTTACGTAGAAAAAGATTATCTATGTACATAATTATATATAAGTATGTACAATATATCTATAATTCTATAGATCTATAGTACATAATTATTGTATACATATATATACATATGTGTGCGTGTGTGTGTAGAAATTTATTTATTTGACTGCGCAACCATAATTATAGTTACATAGACATTTATTACATTTGCCTGCGTAGACACAAATATAGTTACGCACAAATATTCCCTACATGCATAATGGT
The DNA here is from genome assembly GCF_003227725.1 of Camponotus floridanus. Lineage (NCBI taxonomy): Eukaryota > Metazoa > Arthropoda > Insecta > Hymenoptera > Formicidae > Camponotus > Camponotus floridanus. The sequence goes on from NW_020229235.1 coordinate 553,082, forward strand.
AATTATATATATTGTGACGTTGCCGTCCTGTCGCGCGTCCATCCGCCCCGATATTTTTAACGGGGCGCGGGCCGAGCGGCCGCGCCAGAATCTACACCGAGAGAACAATATCGAGCTCCCCGGATAGACGAGCATTATTGTTATTTCTGTTGCGTTTATTAATTTTATTCGTCATTTCTTTTGTATTGAGCGAATTTCGGACAACCCGCCGGAGAAGATCAGGAGGGCGAGGAGCGCATCGAGAGATCTTACGTCACGGCTGACGATACGCCATTTTTTTTTCAAGTTCATTTTGATAAGTGTAGTCACTCCGAGGCGCACCTAACACTCTCCTGCGGCACCACCTCTCCTGCCAAAAAATTCAAGAACGCGAAATTAAGGCGGACACACAACGAACGAACCGCCATATATATATATATATATATATATATATATATATATGTATATATATATATATATGTATATATATATATATATATATATATATATATATATATCATTATACATGTAAGGAATATTTCTGCGTATTTATATTTGTATCTACGCAGGCAAATGTAATAAATGTCTATGTCACTCTAATTATGGTTGATCAGTCAAATATGTAAATTTCTACACACACACACACACAAATATATATATATATATACATAATTATTATTATAGATATAGGAAATATTTCTGTGTAACTATATTTGTGTCTACGTAGGCAAATGTAATAAATGTCTATATTACTATAATTATGATTGCGCGCAGTCAAATATGTAAATTTCTACACACATACACACACATACATATATATATATATATATATATATATATATATATATGTATATATATATAAATTTGTATATTAAGACATTCCTGTTGCTGAGTACATGTACATCACAATTTATTCTATTATTGCAGCTTCTAAAAGAAACAAATTACCCTTGGCTTTCAAGCGTTTGTTTAATATAAATAAAGGTTTGTTTAATATAAATATATGAAAATGAATATTGAATTAAATGATTTTATGTGTAATATCATAGATTACAATTAATAATGAATACAATATCTCTATTTCCATATGACACTGAGTATTGAGATACTCATTTTTATAGCGGCTGCTTTCTGGCGTGAGTTTCGGCTGCCATAAGCGCTGCATTATAAAATTGGCTGCTATAAGCGCTGAATAAAAGACTCAGCTGCATTAGTATTAGCGCTAGTCTTACTTTATGTCAGAGCTCGGCAAGAACTGCACATTTCGGCCGATTTTCAGCTGGGTCCGCCTAGCGCGTCCCCCGTTACCTCGCCATCTCGCGCAAAGCCTACGAGCCGCTCGGCGCTCAGGAGCGGACGTATGGCAATAGCTTTCACGTCACCCATGAGGTACTATTGTTGACGCGTTTTTTTTAAGTGATATCCTCAGTAGGCCTAATCCACTGATGATTAAAACGACCCTTTAACTAATTGCATAAGACGATAAAGTTTATCACGTCTTATGCGATTTGCTACATACCGTATGCAAATAGATGTTCCTGATCTCGCTTGTAAAAAATATTCATCATATCAATTATTATTATTTATAATTCCGTGCAATTAGCTAAAGGGTCGTGGTTAGAAGACATTCATATCGATCTTCGGATTATTATTAAAATTTTGTTCAGAATATCGACCACGTGAAACAAAGTGGAGGATACAATGTCCCGACACAATCGAATCTGTTTGTGAGGATCAGAAACATATTCAAATATTACATAGTAGTGATACAATTACTAATGAAAATGGACATTGGGTTTGTAGCTATTATGATACTAAATCTATTTATATTTATGATTCATTAAATTTAAAACGTTTGTATGCCCATCATAAGATATATCTTAACAAATTATATCCATTTTATTCTTTTGATAAAAAACCGATACGATTTCCGACAGTTCAAAATCAATCTAATATTTATGATTGTGGTGTTTTTACAATTGCATTTGCAGTATCACTTTTATTTGGCCTTAAACCAGATACAATTATATATGATCATACTATAATGTCATAAATAATCAATATTTAGCACGAATGTTTGAATTAAATAAAATAGAACACTTCCCCCAAATAATAAGATCTACTGACCCTAAAAAGCTTTTTACTTTAGATCAAGTACAAAAGAGAGGCATTAACTCACAAAAAACGAAAACGTCGACAAAGGAAAGCTGAACAAGAAAAATCTGTACAGTTGATAAAATTACAAAACAATATAACTGAAATGACAATGATGGATCAAGTGAAGCACCCTGATAAAATATCAGAGTTATTTGATTGTTATAATATAATAAATAAAAATAATAATATTGTAAATAAATGTGACAGTGTTGAACACTCCAGTCATGACATGTTAAATTCCTCTTTATTATTGCTTTCTACAGATAAAACAAAAAATAATTTATGCAATAAATTATTTTTTGTTTTATCTGTAGAATACATATAGGGAAATAATTTATGAAATAAATTATGCAAATAATTTCCCTATATGTATTCAGAAAAAGACGGATGTAATAACGGATGTAAGTTTTATAACAAAAAAAATTAACATAAATGTACCAGTTTTGTTGCAAATATTTTACCTCTAAGTATGCAATATGTATATACAGATTATTCTTACAGGTGAATGGTTAGAAGATATTCATATTGACTATTTTAATTTATTATTAATGAATTGCTCAGAATATCGACCACGCAAATCATGAAAAGTTCAATGTCCCGATAGAATTGAACCTGCTCCTAAAAATCAGAAACATATTTAAATATTGCATAGTTGCAGCGATATAGCAACTAATTTAAATGGCCACTGGGTTTGCAGCTATTACGATACCAACATGATTTATATTTATGACTCATTGAATATAAAACGATTACATACACACTATAAAATCTATCTTGAAAAATTATATCCATTTTACTCCTTTGATAAGTAACCAGTACAGTTTCCAACGGTCCAATCACAACCTAATGGTAATGATTGCGGGGTTTTTGCAATAGCTTTTGCAGTATCTCTTTTATTTGATCTCCAACCAAATAAAATTATATATGACCATAATTTAATGCGTCAACATTTAGCAGAAATGTTTCAATCAAATAGAATAGAACACTTCCCTCAAGTTATAGGAATAAATTTAGAACAAATTAATCATACGTTCAGTGAGAATAGTGTGGATACTAATAATATTGCAATTACTAAAAATTTAACTAGAGATCAACATGGTATAAAAAGAAAAATGAATAGTTATAACGATAGGGATAGAAATAAAAAACAAGCAAGGAAGAACTGTGACATTTATTCAGATAAGAATGATGTTATATGCGTAAATAAAAAAAACATTTTTAATAAAAAATATGAATTACATAGAAACAATTTCTTAATTAAAATAATTTATATAATGAAAAATATAAAAATAATATTAAAAAATTCAATAAGGTATATTATGAAAAATACAAAAATGATATAAAGAAATCAAAAAAAGAATATTATAAAAAATACAAAAATGATATTAAAAAATCGAACAATAAATATTATAAAAAACAGAGAAATGATATTAAGAAATCGAGAAAGGAATATTATGAAAAACATAAAAATGATATAAAGAAACCGAAAAAAGAATATTATGGATTACATAAAAATAATATACTATTATATAAAAATAAGCAGAATATAAAGTATAATAAAGAAAAGTGTATTAGAAACATATCAAAGCTTCTTAGAATGTCGTCATTGTCTGAAAATAGATTGGAGGCTGAACGTATAACAAAATGGTGCTTTTATATAAGAAAAAGTTATATTCTACAAATGAGAAAAATAATAAATGTAAACAAAAAATTGAAGTTTGTCTGACACATACAACAAAATGTTCTTCATCAAAATTTAGTAGAGATTACGTAAATATGTCTTGCGGACAAGATAAACATACCGCTTCTTCGGAATTATATTTTGCAGAAACTATCTATCATGTACAATATATAATATTTCTAAACCTATTATAATGGATTCTGAAAGTAAAGCAATTAATATTTTACCTTTAATAGAATCAAAACATAAACCCAGAAAAACATGGCGCTGTAGTTCTCTTTGTAAAATGGAAGAGATCATTATTAACGATATGAAGTGTTGCTTTGAAAAATTTTTAAATTGTACATTACAGACTCTTCGTAAAAAAATTTTATGTTATAATTGTTCCAATCAAATACGTCAAGACAACAAAGTAGGTTGTAACGATGCACCCCGTGCACCCCCTTAGATGCATCGTATCTACCCGGCATGCGATCCGCCGGAAGCTGCCGCCCGGCAGAACACCCGCCGGGCATAGGTAGGGACGCGATGCGCCCACATTTTTTTAAACTTCTTTAACGCTTTCAAAAAAGGAGCCGAATACCGCCGAGTGTTGCCGAAATATCCCGATACGGCGACCGGCGAAAACCCTCGCTCGGCGCACACCCCGAACCCCTCCGAGCGGGCCCCCGACCGTACCGCTTTCCGTAACCTGTTCGGAAAGGGTAATACCGCCGCGCGCCGACGCGGGCAATTAAGCCGATATAAAAGGGGCACGTTCGGCACACTAATTATCTTTTTCCGATCCGCTCACGACAGTGAAGCAGCTCCGAAACCTAGATCGCTCCTACACAAAGAAATCTAGCTTCGAGGGAAGGAGGTAGAGCGAACTCTTCCTCCATTGAGCACTCTCGATCCTCGATCAAGATCTATCCATCCGATCAATAATCCGACCAGGAAAAGGAATCAGAGTGCACTCTGATTCCGTCGAGAGTTCTGGACCACCGGTCTATAATCCGACCGCCAGACGATAGTGCATCTATTCACGAGGCAGAAAGGAGAGCTACCTCGGACGAGTTATTCTCGTCAGCACTGCGTTCCCGGAAAACTCTCCTTAGCTTACCGAGAATTACAATTCTTCACAAACGCATACGAATAATTTCGCGAGAATACAGCGCGCATTTCTCGTAAACACATACGAACCATTTCGTGGAAATATAGCGCGCGTTCTCCGTAAACCAGCACAAAAAGCCGACTAGACCAATCCTTCAGACACGCATACATAAAAACCATACGCGCGACGTCAAACGGTCATTGACCGCGCCATAATCAAAACACGCGCTGTAAATAGCATTTAAAGATACGATCCAAAAGCGCATTATATTCAAAATACACACGACTAAAAACTATTGTATGATCCTTAGTGCAATCCAATATCGTTATATCACGCGCGCACGACGTGCATTAATCTGCATATTGCGTCGAACATCTAACGTCGAACATCTAACATCTTGCGTCTCGCGCCGAATATCGTGATCGAACACGTTCACAACACGCGCTCACGATCCTACACGCGTACACTGTATTACATACAACCAATAAACACATTTCTTTTAGTAGCCTACACACGCTCTCGCTCTTTTGAAAAACCTACCGAACCCGGATTTCCGATTCCCGCTATCCGACGACAAATCACGCGGAAATCACACGTGACAAGGTCATTCTCACTGCTGTTATATTGACTATAAGTATGTAAATCATGGTTTTTACCTATTGAAATAATATTCCCCCATTATCCAATGATACAATATATTAAAAGATTAATACATAATTTAATCAATTTTAATAAAAAACTAAATTACATAAAGCATTAAATGATGTTGATATAAATGCACTTCAAGATATTGTAATTAAGGCTCAACAAAAAGCAAAAATTTTTGCACAGGTGACTACGGAAATTAATTTAAATGAGGATGAAATTAGCTTTTAAAGCATTTACGAAACGATGTTCCAAAATATGCCTGTATTTCTTGTATAAAATATTGTTTCAAAAAAGATAGCATGATAAAAATTGATAAGAAAAATCATAAAACAGTTTGGAATAATTTTATTAATGATGTAGGATTAGAAATGAAAAAAATTGTATTATTTGTAAATTTTGTGATCAATATTTCAAAAAGAACAAACTGCTACCAACATGTAGAACCAATAAACTTGAAATTCTACCAGTACCAAAAGAAATAACAACATTAAATGAATATGAATGAATTCTTATACAACGAGCGAAAGCTCGTTCCAAACTGTGCAAAGAGCGCATACAATAATGAATAAAAATCTATCGCATAAGAAATGATTTCAGAAGTGAAAGGCAGAACATTTCATTTGCCGCTGCCGTTAAACGAAACCTTAAAAAAAATTTCTCCTTCGACTGAACCTATTAATCTAAATCATGAATTACATATATTAGTTCGTGATATTCCAACTAAAGCAAATATAATTTGGGAGAAATTAGTCGATGTAAAAAAAGTATGGACTGCCTTAATATGGTTAAAACAAAAATTGTATTATTTGTAAATTTTGTATTAAAAAAATTGTATTATTTGTAAATTTTGTGATCAATATTTCAAAAAGAACAAACTGCCACCAACATGTAGAACCAATAAACTTGAAATTCTACCAGTACCAAAAGAAATAACAACATTAAATGAATATGAACGAATTCTTATACAACGAGCGAAAGCTCGTTCCAAACTGTGCAAAGAGCGCATACAATAATGAATAAAAATCTATCGCATAAGAAATGATTTCAGAAGTGAAAGGCAGAACATTTCATTTGCCGCTGCCGTTAAACGAAACCTTAAAAAAAATTTCTCCTTCGACTGAACCTATTAATCTAAATCATGAATTACATATATTAGTTCGTGGTATTCCAACTAAAGCAAATATAATTTGGGAGAAATTAGTCCATGTAAAAAAAGTATGGACTGCCTTATAATATGGTTAAAATAAAATAATCCTATATAATCAGATATTATACTACCAACATCTCCTGAAAATTTGTTCCATTCTCAATTACAAAATGTAGAGTTTCAAGAGCATGATTTTTTAGAACTTTATGACAAAAATTTAGAGAAAGATAACAAAGAAAATGTAGAATTTTATGACAAAAATTTAGAGACAGATAACGAAGAAAATGAAAAAAATAACACTTCTAAGGAAAAATACAAGGCATTATTGACTCAAATGTGGCAAACAGATCAATATAAGGAACAATTTACAATATATCCTATGTATGAAAAAAGAATAAATGAATCTGCAACTATGCTTTATCAAATGGTAAAAATTCAAGATGTTCCATTGGATAATCGCACTAAAGATTTGGATATAAAATGTTTCTCTGATTTATATCCATATGGTGTGAATGGACAGCATGAAACTAGAAGTGTCCGAGTGGCACCCGTTTGGCCACGTTAATATTGACCACGGTCCCGATTGACCACGGTACCGATTGACCACGGTCCCGATGGACCACCGTCCCGATGGACCACCGTCCCGATTGACCACCATTCCGATTGACCACCGTCCCGATTGACCACGGTCCCAATTGACCACCGTCCCGATTGACCACCGTTCCGATTGATCACGGTCCCGATTGACCACAAAAAAAAATTAAAAATTAAATTAATATAACTAGTTATAAATATAATAATAAAAAAATAATTTAAAAAATAATTTAAATATTCACATAAGGTATGATTGAGTTGCCCACAGTTTTATAAACCTATGTGAAATCCCAGTTTGCGTTGCAAAGTACACGCACAGCTGCACACCCTCCCACCCACCGCACCCATCCCCACCCCCTGTTGCAAACCCATGTGAAATTCGCGACGGTGTCCGTATAACTGATTTTGAATATATTAAAATGAGACTTATGTCACAACACTCGCAATTTAGATTAAACATACAATATCTTTTCTATTTATTACATGATAATAATATGGGACAATTAAATAGTGGAATATTTCATAAAATGAATATTACCAATCCTCGTGAAAGATACACAGCTGCTTCTTATTTGGAGCAATTATCTAATCAGCAGCTAACTTAAACATTATATTTTCCAAGTTACGGAATACAGAACAATATAGGAGAATACCTAGAAGTAATTTGCACTGTATGATATGTAATTGTGGACCTGCTACTTGGTTTCTTACTCTCAGTGAGTGGTTATGGACAGATTTGATAGAATATCTTCGAGAGATGAATGAACCAACTGCCAATCAAAAATCTGCGAACTTATTGCTTTCGATCTTGTATCAACTTCGAGATTCGTGAATAATAAATTTAAAGCTATGCTTGATTTTATTTGTTGACCTGAAAATCCAATCGGAGAAGTCACTCATTATTTTTGGCGTCGTGAATATCAAGGTAGAGGCATGCAACATTTTCATTTATTAATTTAGATAAAAGATGCCCCGATAATTGGCACATCATCTAATAAGGATATTGCATCTTTTATCTTAAAATATGCCACTTGTGCAGAATGCCAAATAAAGAGTTATCACCTGAATTATATCGATGTGTAAATACACATCAACGACATAAACATAATAATTACTGCTTGCGTAGCAAAAAAACTAAAATAAGTTTTTCGAAAGTATGCAGATTTGGTTTTTCACGACCCATAACAGACATTAGACTTTGAAACTTAGAGATGTTGCTGTTTCAAAGCGGATAGAAGAAAGTTGAAAACAAAAAGCAGACTATACGATTTGCCACGATCTAAAAAGGAAATTAATATTAATGATTATAATCCAGCTATTCTTACTGCTTGGGGAGGAAACATGGATATTCAATTTGTAGGTGAAGAATCTACATTATTGACTTGGTATGCTACGAAATATGTTTCTAAAGCAAAGAAGAGCAATAACGCCGAAAATACATTCGAAAAGATAAATTCAACAAAATCATTAAGAAATTATCTTTGGAATATTGGAATGCGTATGTTCAATTATAGGGAATGTAGAGCTCTTGAAGCTGCTGATTCTTTGCTAGGAATACCATTATATGGTACTGACAAGGAAACGACTATAAGATGGTTAGATGTAAGTATGATTAGGAGTAGAAAACTTAAATCTTGCAAAGAGATTGAAATATTAGATTCTGAATCTGTGGGTATTTTTTATCCTTCTTTAATTGATACATATTATCCAAGCAGACCTAAAGAATTAGAATCTACTAATTTATATGATTATGCAAAATGGTATGATATTGTGAAAACTAAACCAATCTCTAAGACATTAAAGTATTACGTGCTTGATGAATCTTTATATTTAAAAAAACGTAAACGTGGATATCTTATCAATCATTACAAATGCAAAGTGTACACTCAGCCAGAGCGTTACTATTTCTCATTATTGTTATTATTTCCTTGGAGAGATATTACTGAATTAAAAAATGAATGTGATAGTTATGCAGAAGCATTTTCTTTAATACAATTTAAATTGAAAGATGCTCTTCAGTATCACGAAAGAATAACTGACATTCAGCAAGGTATGGATAATATTCAAGAATTAATTGAGAAAAAAATTCAGAAATTACAAAAGATCAGAAATTACAAAAGATGAAAATAAAAACGACTGCCTTGATAATGGTGCATTAGAATATGTTCCTATCGAAGTTGAAGGAGCTATGAAAGACTTTAAAGATATTGGCAATAAAGTTGATGAAGTTAACGTCGATGAAATGGTGACGTAATTAAATACTGATCAAAAATCTTTGATAGAATTACTGCTGGCATATCTGATGAAAATAATTCTTAGACTTTATGTAAGCGGTGAGGGTGGTACTAGAAAGAGTTTTTTGATAAAAACTATTAGATTCTGGATCAAAAAGTACATTAGTACAGTTTTCATGTATGACAAAAAAAAGTGACCATTTTATAAATTTTAATTTATTCCAAGAAAAAAAACAAAATTAGTATTTAGTATGGCCTCCTTTGGCCTTACTGACTGCCGCCAACCGTCTGGGCATACTTTCGACCAGATTATGCAAATGATTGAGGTCCAGATTTTCCCAAGTTTGTTGCAGCGTATCGAAGTAGTTATTTTCGTTAGTAACTCCAATTTTGTTCACATTTTTATCCAAAATCGACCATAAATTTTCGATTGGATTCAAATCTGGAGACTGAGGAGGCCAATTAAGTATTTTTATGTGGTTGGAAGTTAAAAACATTTTCGTTTTTTTGGCGGTGCTTGGGATCATTATCCTGTTGTAACATAAAGTTGTCCTCCAAGCCTAATCGGATCAACGAAACTTCTAAATTCTCACGTAAAATATTAATGTAAGTATCGGCAATCATAATGCCATCAATTTTTACTAATTGACCCACTCCTTCCGAAGAAAAGCAACCCCAAACCATGATGTTACTTCCACCGTGTTTCGCTGTTTTCTGAAGGTGACGATCTTCAAGCTCTTCACCAGTTTTCCTCCACACACGAAGTCGTCGTTTGCATCCAAAAAGCTCAAACTTACTTTCGTCTGTCCACAGAACTCGTCTGTCCAGAACTCCATGGATTGATTTGCATATTTTTTTGCAAATTCGAGTCGTTTCTTTTTATTTTTGTTATTAATTAACGGGTGCTTACGTGCAAAACGGCTGTGTAAATCTGCTTCCCGCAATCTCCTGCGCACTGTTCGGTCGGAAATAGTCAAGTGAAGCGATTCACGAAGATTCTTAACAGTTGTTTTCGGATCTTTCTTAACCATTCGTATGATATTTGCATCATCGTGCGAAGTTGTACTTCGCGTTCTTCCTCTTCCAGATTGATCGGCCACTGTTCCAGTGTTCAAAAATTTTTTAAAAAGTTTCTGGACAGCGCTTTTGCTGATTTTATATTTTTCAGCAATTTTTCGCTGCGAAACACTGCGTTTACAATCATTAATAATCAAGTTTCGAACCTGATAAGAGATTTGTCGACCAGTCATATTCACTCTCTTTCTCCATAGACTGCCTTGTTTTTAAAAACAAATGAACAAAGAATTCTTAGTCACGTGTTGGTGTGAAAACATCTTTTGTTTACATTTCAGCTGTGATACGCAACGCGACTCAACGAAAATGCTACAAATTCTAAGGCGGTCACTTTTTTTTGTCATACATGAAAATACTGGTTTTGATAAAATACAGTTACAAGTTTTTTGTTACAGCAAATACTGTCTTAATTCTTTTCACAAATCTTTAGTGTGATAGTAAACCTTCAAAAAAGTTTAATAATATAGTATTTTCCCATTGAAAATATCAGTTTTTATGGAATTTTCATATTACATATAAGCTGGTCACTTTATTATGCCGGTCATTGTATATAGGAAAAGATACAGTAGTAACTGCACCAACTGGTATAGCAGCTTTTAATATTGATGGACTTACTATTCACAGATTATTTCAGTTACCAGTAGAACATGGCCATACTGTCAAATATAAACAACTTTCTGATATAGTGCTTAAAATTATACGAGACGAACTTAAGAATGTTGTTTTAATAATTATCGATGAAGTTTCAATGATTTCAAATATCACTTTAATGTATATACATCTTCGATTAACAGAAATATTTAATCGATTGTGATAATGGATGGCTCGGCAAAAAACATATACTTCTTTCTGGAGATTTATTACAACTTTCACCTATGCATGAGGATCCGCCTTTTATTGAATTATCTAAACTAAAAATTGAAAAGTATATTGGTGCAATGGGATCTGTAAATTTATGGACTTTATTTAGCTATGATGAATTACAAATTAACGTGCGACAACAAGGTGATAATTCTTATCGAGATATATTAACGAGAATTCGTGTTGGAACAGTAACAGATACAGATGTAACTATTTTAGAAAATAGGAAAATAAATTTTAAAGAAACTAATTGTGATGAACGATTACAAGAATTATGTGATTATTTGCAAAGCTTACCAATAGATACAGTTTGTTTAATGCCAACTTGTGCATTATATGATGTTTTGAATACTGCAATGTTAAATCGTATTTCTTCGAATGAAATAGAACTTGAAATAGAACTGTTGCTCAAGATCTAGCAGAATGCGTCATCATATTTAAAGAAAAAAGTTATGAAGATATTAAGTAAAGATGATGATGATAGTTCCCAAACAGCTGGATTAGCAAGAATTATAATTATAAAATTAGGTGCACGTATAATGGTTAGAAAAAATATCGATGTTAGTTTAGATCTTGTAAATGGTACAATTGGTACAATTACATCAATTATGCGTATAGTGCAATAGACAATGAAGTAGGAAAAATAAAAATAGTGTCACCAGACCAGATAGAACATATTATAGAACGCATAAGCGTTAAGTTTGAAGTAATGGATAGAGTGTTTGTTATTAGAAAACAATTTTCCATATGTTTAAGTTATGATATGACTATTCATAAAAGTCAAGGCCTGAGTTTAAAACATGCTGTTTAAACTGTAGAGGCTGGAAATTCTGTATTTAGTTGTGGACAAATATATTACAAAGGTAAAAAAAATACGCCAAGTACATAAAAAATATTCCACCTTGTATGCAACAAAACGTTTAATAAAAAAATACCCTTATAATAAATAATTTATAAAAATTTTCCCTCAAAAAATATATATTATTTTCCTAAAAAAAAATCAAAATTAAATATGAAATCGATGATTAATTAGTCAAGTACATTAAAGCAATTGATAGGGATTTCTAATTTGAAATATTTGTCACAAATTCAATCTTGCATTTATATATTAGATTCTCGACAAAATAAAAATGAAATTCAAAATAAGTTCCAAGTAAATTTAGAACTAAAAAAATTAAGACCTAAACAACTTAACAAAAACTTGGCGTGCTCGGGTCACATTATATATACATTATTTTACAAAGTTTGCGAATTAATATACTGTAATTAATTTCAATATAGAAATATGTGAATTTAATACGACCTGGAGCATGCCGAAGTTTTTTTGTAAGTTGTTTTGGTCCTTAATTTTTTTAAGTTCCAATTTAGTTGGAATTTATTTTGAAATTTCATTTTTCATTTTATCGAAATCTAATATATAATGCAGGATTGAATTTTGTGACAAATATTTCAAATTAAAACCTTAATCATTGGTTTCAACTGTACTTGACTAATTAATCATTGATTTCAATATTTAGTTTTGATTTTTTTTAGGTTAATTTATAATATATTGTTTTGAGGGAAAAGTTTTAGTACCCCTTGATTTATTATAAGGGGTATTTTTTTATTAAACGTTTTATTGCATACAAGGGTGACATATTTTTTTAATGTACTTGGCATATTTTTTTTTTGAAACCTTTTAAGGTTTTTATTCTAGAAGGATTTGCAATATCTTTTTGTAAAATTCATTAATATTTGTCTGCAAAAAATATCTATGCATTTTTTTAGCAACTTCTGGTACAACTAACTTTTGTACTAACTAAGATCATTTATTAATTAATCATCCGGTATGTTACTATATATTATAACGTTTCAAAAATCCTTGAAATTAATTAAGTTTTTTATATTACATCCTTTCCACTATTATAGATTTCATTAATTATTGCAGTTATTGTATTTATTATAAAGTAAAATTTTTGTTAGCGTAATGAAGAATCAACAGAAATTTTAGAAATTCAGATTTAATTAAATTAAAGCATGCTGTAATTCTGTCCATTGTATAGAGTTTCTATCTTGAATCAAATGAAATTTAAAGTGAAATTTTAGCCATTACTAGGTTTAAAGAGAAAAAAAAGAAAATTAAAATTCCGGAAATCTAAACAGGATATATATATAATAATATATTATAGTATACCGTATGATATATAAGGGTGTTTTCAACAGTACGGGCGAGATACTACGGGGAGGATTATCCCCGGTACGGGGGGAAATAACTTCGAAATAGGGTCAGACAAAAGAAACTTTTCGGACAATAGTTGGTAGGGCGTTCTCGAGCTTTTAAATCTTCGTGACTCTTGAGTTTGACCTTGAGACTTGATCTTCAAGGTTATTTGAGGTCAAAGTGTTTCTTTAAATGGGATCCCTATTTTTGATTGTATATTCTTATAGCCTACCTGAGAGCTTTCCAAAACACTATAATAAAATATTGTTTCCCTCAAGCATTATATCGAGTTATCGAGTTTTCAGAATCATTTTCTTTTATTTTACATAAAACCGTAAAAATATCTTGTAAAATATTCACCTTTTCCGATTTATTTTACCTTAATACTTTTACTGTACAAAATAATGAGAGGAATCAATTGGGTCTAAAAAAACACATAATTGGTTCCGAAGAAAAAATAGTGTAGTTTGCGCAATTAACCAAATTACATATTTTTTCTTTAAAAACAACTGTATGTTTTCTTAAACACCAATTGATTCTTTTCATTATTTGTTAGCATAATAGTATTAAGGTAAAATATCGAAAGTGAATATTTTGACAAGATAAATTTTAGGTTTATGTAAAATTAAGAATGATTCTGAAAGCTCATGAACTCGATAAACTGCTTGAGGGAAAATAGTTTTCATTAATAGTGGTTTTGGAAGCTCTCGCAGGTCAGACTAATAAGAATTGTGACGTGACGCTTTGTGAGTCCGTCACATTGCCCTGTCGAGGGCGATCACGCGTGGCGCGGGTCGTTCCTCGCGCCTGAGACGGCGAACTTAAAAATAACTATTACTCTGATTGTTTAGGACTTATTTTGTCAGCTTTAATGTAAGATCACGCGAAATAAAGTGGGGCTGTGTGCGAGCGTGCGTTATCTCTTTGGGTACATGAAAGATCACAGCAATACCGGGAAGGAGAGGGAGCGTATAGGAATGTACCGAGATGTACCGCAGACGATACCGCAAGAAAAACCAAAAGGTCATGCGTTAGATGAGATCGCCGTACCGTAGCTATGCTTAATTCTGCCAGATTTATTAATATCCGATAATTTCAGATTAAAAGACGGCAGAAACATCCGGACACGACGGAGCTGAAGACAGTCTCCCAGGCGGCCGACTGGGAATAAAGAAATTTCCAAAAAAAAAAAAAAAAGACGAGGATACGGCCATGGCCAGCCGGTCCGTCTCCAAAAAGAATCAGAGATACCGTCGCCCGTGGGTTCTGGGCCCTGCATAAGGGCAACGACCGTCCAACAGCTTATGGACTCCGGAAGGGGGAGGAGATCAACCCCCGCTTCATACCGCAAATTGACGGAAATGGCGCGGAAGATCGGCGCGGGATCCCGAGGACCTCACGGAAGCATTGAAAATTCGTCACTGTTCGGTAAGTCGTGCACGGTATACACGTGTGGGAAGAGCCTCGCGGAAGACCGAGGAAGCATAGCCAACGGACCATTGTAAGCCCGCCGCAAGGTAGCCCTTATAATTGTTGCATCCGGGAATCGCCTGGCGTCGTTTTAGGATACCGTCGGCGAGGGCGACGAAATATTTGGTAACGTATCGCGTAAATAATTGTAACTGGTACCAAGTAATTTGCCGGACGCCAGCTGTCCCCCGGGTGTCGCGGATTTGTTCCTCTCAGGGGGTTCGTGACGACAGTCTCGTGCCCGTACCGTAGAATTTTAAATATCGTATAATTACCGTTAAATGTTGTTTGTGTCACCTCTAAGCGTGTATGTTACGGTTATGTAACGTGCCGAAATCTAAGTCTGAGTGTGACGTGGCAAGTTTTTGGTCGTTTCGTATGACTATGCGAAACGGCGGGATTTGCGCGAAAAGATTTCTTCGCGAAGCGTGGTGTTACCGGTAAATGCAGCAATTCGGCTCTGCAAGAATATTATTGTTTAACGCAACAAATCTCAGTGTCTCGCTTGTAGAATTGGACCAAGATTGTTTGTTCTTAATGAACAACATTTCTAATGTTAGTCTTCCTCGTAATAGCCAAGGCTCATTATCAAGATCTGGCATTAATCACCAATCAAATTCGTGATATTGAAAACCAGATCTATGTTCTGAAATGACGAATTCTTTTTGGGCACATTCTTTTTATTTGATTGCGGGTGGTTAGTGATCCTGGTTTTTTAAGCAATCTTTTTTTGGTTTGGCACATAAAGAAGCGTTGCGAATCGTTGCAATTGAATGCGGATACGACCAACATTGTTTGCCTTAGTAAATTTAGGGAGAGGATGCTTTTTGCGCCCTGATGTATGTTTTTAAAGTTGGTCCTAAGCCGGTATACGAAAACGCAGCAAGCGTAGTACGAAACCAGCTTTTTTCTGGAGCGAGTGAATTAAAATTCTCGGATATCGGTTCTTGAACATACAGGGTAACAAGACAAAGAAGGCCGGGGTTATGCGTTCTATCTTATCTTATTTTTTTAGACTTATTGTTTGTTAAACAAGATATCTTAAACCGCGCGTTGATTGTTGTTTAGAATATGAAACTCTAGGGATNTATAAGTATGTAAATCATGGTTTTTACCTATTGAAATATATTCCCCCATTATCCAAGGATACAATTATTAAAAGATTAATACATAATTTAATCAATTTTAATAAAAAACTAAATTACATAAGCATTAAATGATGTTGATATAAATGCACTAAAGATATTGTAATTAAGGCCACCAAAAGCAAAATTTTGCACAGGTGACTACGAAATTAATTTAAATGAGATGAAATAGCTTTAAGCATTTACGAAACGATGTTCCAAATATGCCTGTATTCTTGTATAAAATATTGTTTCAAAAAGATACATGGATAAAAATTGATAAGAAAAATCATAAAACATTTGGATAATTTTAATTAATGTAGATTAGAAATGAAAAATGTATTATTTGTAATTTGTATCAATATTTCAAAAAGAACCAACTGCTACCACATGTTAAACCATAAACTTGAAATTCTCCAGTACCAAAGAAATAACAACATTAAAATATATGAATGAATTCTTATACAACAGGCAAAGCTCGTTCCCAAACTGTGCAAAGAGCGCATCAATAATGATAAAACTATCGCATAAGAATGATTTCAGAAGTGAAAGGCAGAACATTTCATTTGCCGCTGCCGTTAAACGAAACCTTAAAAAAAATTTCTCCTTCGACTGACTATTAATCTAAATCATGAATTACAATATTAGTTCGTGATATTCCAACTAAGCAAATATATATTGGGAAATTAGTCGATGTAAAAAAATATGGATGCTTAATATGGTTAAAACAAAATGATTATTTGTAATTTTGTATTAAAAATTGTATTATTTGTAAATTTTGTATCAATATTTCAAAAAGAACAAACTGCACAACATGTAGAACCAATAACTTGAAATTCTACCAGTACCAAAGAAATAACAACATTAAAATGAATATGAACGAATTCTTATACAACGAGCGAAAGCTCATTCCAAACTGTGCAAAGAGCGCATACATAATGAATAAAAATCTATCGCATAAGAAATGATTTCAGAAGTGAAAGGCAGAACATTTCATTTGCCGCTGCCGTTAAACGAAACCTTAAAAAAATTTCTCCTTCGACTGAACCTATTAATCTAAATCATGAATTACATATATTAGTTCGTGGTATTCCAACTAAAGCAATATAATTTGGGAGAAATTAGTCCAATGTAAAAAAAGTATGGACTGCCTTATAATATGGTTAAAAATAAAATAATCCTATATAATCAGATATTATACTACCAACATCTCCTGAAAATTTGTTCCATTCTCAATTACAAAATGTAGAGTTTCAGAGCATGATTTTTTTAGAACTTTATGACAAAAATTTAGAGAAAGATAACAAAGAAAATGTAGATTTATGCAAAAATTTAGAGACAGATAACGAAGAAAATGAAAAAATACACTTCTAAGGAAAAATACAAGGCATTATTGACTCAAATGTGGCAAACAGATCAATATAAGGACAATTTACAATATATCCTTATGTATGAAAAAAGAATAAATGAATCTGCAACTATGCTTTATCAAATGGTAAAAATTCAAGATGTCCATTGGATAATCGCACTAAAGATTTGGATATAAAATGTTTCTCTGATTTATATCCATATGGTGTGAATGGACAGCATGAAACTAGAATGTCCGAGTGGCACCCGTTTGGCCACGTTAATATTGACCACGGTCCCGATTGACCACGGTACCGATTGACCACGGTCCCGATGGACACCGTCCCGATGGACCACCGTCCCGATTGACCACCATTCCGATTGACCACCGTCCCGATTGACCCACGGTCCCAATTGACCACCGTCCCGATTGACCACCGTCCGATTGATCACGGTCCCGATTGACCACAAAAAAAAATTAAAAATTAAATTAATATAACTAGTTATAAATATAATAATAAAAAAATAATTTAAAAAATAATTTAAATATTCACATAAGGTATGATTGAGTTGCCCACAGTTTTATAAACCTATGTGAAATCCCAGTTTGCGTTTGCAAGTACACGCACAGCTGCACACCTCCCACCCACCGCACCATCCCCACCCCCTGTTGCAAACCCATGTGAAATTCGCGACGGTTCCGTATAACTGATTTTGAATATATTAAAATGAGACTTATGTCACAACACTCGCAATTTAGATTAAACATACAATATCTTTCTATTTATTACATGATAATAATGGCGACAATTAAATAGTGGAATATTTCATAAAATGAATATTACCAATCCTCGTGAAAGATACACAGCTGCTTCTTATTTGGAGCAATTATCTAATCAGCAGCTAACTTAAACATTATATTTTCCAAGTTACGGAATACAGAACAATATGGAGAATACCTAGAAGTAATTTGCACTGTATGATATGTAATGTGACCTGCTACTTGGTTTCTTACTCTCAGTGAGTGGTTATGGACAGATTTGATAGAATATCTTCGAGAGATGAATGAACCAACTGCCAATCAAAAATCTGCGAACTTATTGCTTTCGATCTTGTATCAACTTCGAGATTCGTGAATAATAAATTTAAAGCTATGCTTGATTTTATTTGTTGACCTGATAATCCAATCGGAGAAGTCACTCATTATTTTGGCGTCGTGAATATCAAGGTAGAGGCATGCAACATTTTCATTTATTAATTTAGATAAAAGATGCCCGATAATTGGCACATCATCTAATAAGGATATTGCATCTTTTATCTTAAAATATGCCACTTGTAGAATGCCAAATAAAGAGTTATCACCTGAATTATATCGACGTGTAAATACACATCAACGACATAAACATAATAATTACTGCTTGCGTAGCAAAAAAAACTAAAATAAGTTTTTCGAAAGTATGCAGATTTGGTTTTTCACGACCCATAACAGACATTAGACTTTGAAACTTAGAGATGTTGCTGTTTCAATAGCGATAGAAGAAAGTTGAAAACAAAAAGCAGACTATACGATTTGCCACGATCTAAAAAGGAAATTAATATTAATGATTATAATCCAGCTATTCTTACTGCTTGGGAGGAAACATGGATATTCAATTTGTAGGTGAAGAATCTACATTATTGACTTGGTATGCTACGAAATATGTTTCTAAAGCAAAGAAGAGCAATAACGCCGAAAATACATTCGAAAGATAAATTCAACAAAATCATTAAGAAATTATCTTTGGAATATTGGAATGCGTATGTTCAATTATAGGGAATGTAGAGCTCTTGAAGCTGCTGATTCTTTGCTAGGAATACCATTATATGGTACTGACAAGGAAACGACTATAAGATGGTTAGATGTAAATATGATTAGGAGTAGAAAACTTAAATCTTGCAAAGAGATTGAAATATTAGATTCTGAATCTGTGGGTATTTTTTATCCTTCTTAATTGATACATATTATCCAAGCAGACCTAAAGAATTAGAATCTACTAATTTATATGATTATGCAAAATGGTATGATATTGTGAAAACTAAACCAATCTCTAAGACATTAAAGTATTACGTGCTTGATGAATCTTTATATTTAAAAAAACGTAAACGTGGATATCTTATCAATCATTACAAATGCAAAGTGTACACTCAGCCAGAGCGTTACTATTTCTCATTATTGTTATTATTTCCTTGGAGAGATATTACTGAATTAAAAAATGAATGTGATAGTTATGCAGAAGCATTTTCTTTAATACAATTTAAATTGAAAGATGCTCTTCAGTATCACGAAAGAATAACTGACATTCAGCAAGGTATGGATAATATTCAAGAATTAATTGAGAAAAAAATTCAGAAATTACAAAAGATCAGAAATTACAAAAGATGAAAATAAAAACGACTGCCTTGATAATGGTGCATTAGAATATGTTCCTATCGAAGTTGAAGGAG
The DNA here is from genome assembly GCF_003227725.1 of Camponotus floridanus. NCBI lineage: Eukaryota > Metazoa > Arthropoda > Insecta > Hymenoptera > Formicidae > Camponotus > Camponotus floridanus. The sequence continues at coordinate 573,175 of NW_020229235.1, forward strand.
CTATGAAAGACTTTAAGATATTGGCAATAAAGTTGATGAAGTTAACGTCGATGAAATGGTGACGTAATTAAATACTGATCAAATCTTTGATAGAATTACTGCTGGCATATCTGATGAAAATAATTCTTAGACTTTATGTAAGCGTGAGGGTGGTACTAGAAAGAGTTTTTGATAAAAACTATTAGATTCTGGATCAAAAGTACATTATACAGTTTTCATGTATGACAAAAAAAGTGACCATTTTAAAATTTTAATTTATTCCAAGAAAAAAAACAAAATTAGTATTTAGTATGGCCCTCTTTGGCCTTACTGACTGCCGCCAACCGTCTGGGCATACTTCGACCAGATTATCAAATGATTGAGGTCCAGATTTTCCAAGTTTGTTGCAGCGTATCGAAGTAGTTATTTTCGTTAGTAACTCCAATTTTGTTCACATTTTTATCCAAAATCGACCATAAATTTTCGATTGGATTCAAATCTGGAGACTGAGGAGGCCAATTAAGTATTTTTATGTGGTTGGAAGTAAAAACATTTTCGTTTTTTGGCGGTGCTTGGGATCATTATCCTGTTGTAACATAAAGTTGTCTCCAGCCTAATCGGATCAACGAAACTTCTAAATTCTCACGTAAAATTAATGTAAGTATCGCAATCATAATGCCATCAATTTTTACTAATTGAACCCACTCCTTCCGAAGAAAAGCAACCCCAAACCATGATGTTACTTCCACCGTGTTTCGCTGTTTTCTGAAGGTGACGATCTTCAAGCTCTCACCAGTTTTCCTCCACACACGAAGTCGTCGTTTGCATCCAAAAAGCTCAAACTTACTTTCGTCTGTCCACAGAACTCGTCTGTCCAGAACTCCATGGATTGATTTGCATATTTTTTTGCAAATTCGAGTCGTTTCTTTTTATTTTTGTTATTAATTAACGGGTGCTTACGTGCAAAACGGCTGTTAAATCTGCTTCCCGCAATCTCCTGCCACTGTTCGGTCGGAAATAGTCAAGTGAACGATTCACGAAGATTTTAACAGTTGTTTTCGGATCTTTCTAACCATTCGTATGATATTTGCATCATCGGCGAAGTTGTACTTCGCGTTTTCCTCTTCCAGATTGATCGGCCACTGTTCCAGTGTTCAAAAATTTTTAAAAAGTTTCTGGACAGCGCTTTGCTGATTTATATTTTTCAGCAATTTTTCGCTGCGAAACACTGCGTTACAATCATTAAAATCAAGTTTCGAACCTGATAAGAGAATTGTCGACCCAGTCATATTCACCTCTTTCCATAGACTGCCTGTTTTTAAAAACAAATGAACAAAGAATTCTATCACGTGTGTGTGAAAACATCTTTTGTTTACATTTCAGCTGTGATACGCAACGCGACTCAACGAAATGCTACAAATTCTAAGCGGTCACTTTTTTTGTCATACATGAAAATACTGGTTTTGAAAAAATACAGTTACAAGTTTTTTGTTACAGCAAATACTGTCTTAATTCTTTTCACAAATCTTTAGTGTGATAGTAAACCTTCAAAAAAGTTTAATATATAGTATTTTCCCATTGAAAATATCAGTTTTTATGGAATTTTCATATTACATATAAGCTGGTCACTTATTATGCCGGTCATTGTATATAGGAAAAGATACAGTAGTAACTGCACCAACTGGTATAGCAGCTTTTAATATTGATGGACTTACTATTCACAGATTATTTCAGTTACCAGTAGAAACATGGCCATACTGTCAAATATAAACAACTGATATAGTGCTTAAGATTATACGAGTTGAACTTAAGAATTATATCGATGAAGTTTCAATGATTTCAAATATCACTTTAATGTATATACATCTTCGATTAACAGAAATATTTAATCGATTGTGATAATGGATGGCTCGGCAAAAAACATATACTTCTTTCTGGAGATTTATTACAACTTTCACCTATGCATGAGGATCGCCTTTTATTGAATTATCTAAACTAAAAATTGAAAAGTATATTGGTGCAATGGGATCTGTAAATTTATGGACTTTATTTAGCTATGATGAATTACAAATTAACGTGCGACAACAAGGTGATAATTCTTATCGAGATATATTAACGAGAATTCGTGTTGGAACAGTAACAGATACAGATGTAACTATTTTAGAAAATAGGAAAATAAATTTTAAAGAAACTAATTGTGATGAACGATTACAAGAATTATGTGATTATTTGCAAAGCTTACCAATAGATACAGTTTGTTTAATGCCAACTTGTGCATTATATGATGTTTTGAATACTGCAATGTTAAATCGTATTTCTTCGAATGAAATAGAACTTGAAATAGAACTGTTGCTCAAGATCTAGCAGAATGCGTCATCATATTTAAAGAAAAAAGTTATGAAGATATTAAGTAAAGATGATGATGATAGTTCCCAAACAGCTGGATTAGCAAGAATTATAATTATAAAATTAGGTGCACGTATAATGGTTAGAAAAAATATCGATGTTAGTTTAGATCTTGTAAATGGTACAATTGGTACAATTACATCAATTATGCGTATAGTGCAATAGACAATGAAGTAGGAAAAATAAAAATAGTGTCACCAGACCAGATAGAACATATTATAGAACGCATAAGCGTTAAGTTTGAAGTAATGGATAGAGTGTTTGTTATTAGAAAACAATTTTCCATATGTTTAAGTTATGATATGACTATTCATAAAAGTCAAGGCCTGAGTTTAAAACATGCTGTTTAAACTGTAGAGGCTGGAAATTCTGTATTTAGTTGTGGACAAATATATTACAAAGGTAAAAAAAATACGCCAAGTACATAAAAAATATTCCACCTTGTATGCAACAAAACGTTTAATAAAAAAATACCCTTATAATAAATAATTTATAAAAATTTTCCCTCAAAAATATATATTATTTTCCTAAAAAAAATAAAAAAATAAATAAATATGAAATCGATGATTAATTAGTCAAGTACATTAAAGCAATTGATAGGGATTTCTAATTTGAAATATTTGTCACAAATTCAATCTTGCATTTATATATTAGATTCTCGACAAAATAAAAATGAAATTCAAAATAAGTTCCAAGTAAATTTAGAACTAAAAAAATTAAGACCTAAACAACTTACAAAAACTTGGCGTGCTCGGGTCACATTATAATACATATAATTTTACAAAGTTTGCGAATTATATACCTGTAATTAATTTCAATATAGAAATATGTGAATTATAATACGACCTGGAGCATGCCAAGTTTTTGTAAGTTGTTTTGGTCTTAATTTTTTTAGTTTCCAAATTTAGTTGGAATTTATTTTGAAATTCATTTTTATTTTATCGAGAATCTAATATATAAATGCCAAGATTGAATTGTGACAAATATTTCAAATTAAAATCCTTATCAATTGGTTCATGTACTTGACTAATTAATCATTGATTTCATATTTAGTTTTGGATTTTTTTAGGAAAATTATATATATTTTTTGAGGGAAAATTTTATAAATTATTTATTATAAGGGTATTTTTTTATTAAACGTTTTATTGCATACAAGGTGAAATATTTTTTATGTACTTGGCATATTTTTTTTTACCTTTGTAAGGTTTTATTTAGAAGGATTTCATATCTTTTTGTAAAATTCATTTATATTTCTGCAAAAAATATATATGCATTTTTAGCACTTCTGGACCAACTACACTTTTGTACTACTAAATCATTTATTAATTATCATCCGGTATGTTACTATATATTATACGTCAAAATTATTGATTTAATTAAGTTTTTATCATTACATATTTACTATTATAGATTTCATTATTATTGCATTATTATTTATTATAAAGTAAAATTTGTTTCACGTATGAAGAATCAAAGAAAATTTTAGAAATTCAGATTTAATTAAAATAAAGCATGCTGTAATTCTGTCATTGTATTAGATTTCTATCTTAAACAAAATGAAATTTAAAGTGAAATTTAGCCATTACTAGGTTTAAAGAGAAAAAAAAGAAATTAAAAATTCGGAAATCTAAACAGATATATATATATATATATATATATATATATATATATACAGGGTGTTCAAAAAGTACGGGGAGATAATACGGGAGATTATCCCCCGGTACGGGGGAATAACTCGAAAAGGGTCAGACAAAGAAACTTTTCGGACAAAAGTTGTAGGGCTTACTCCGAGCTTTTATCTCGTGATCTTGAGTTTGACCTTGAGCTTGATCTTCAAGGTTATTTGAAGGTCAAAGTGTTTTCTTTAAATGGGAACCCCTATTTTTGATTGTATATTCTTATAGCTGACCTCGAGAGCTTTCCAAAACACTATAATAAAATATTTTTCCCTCAAGCATTTATCGAGTTATGAGGTTTCAAATCATTTCTTAATTTACATAAACCGTAAAATATCTTGTAAAATATTCACTTTTCGATTATTTTACCTTAATACTTTTATGTACAAAATAATGAGAGGAATCAATTGGTCTAAAAAAAACACATAATTGTTCCGAAGAAAAAATATGTAATTTGCAATTAACAATTACATATTTTTTCTTAAAAACAACTGTATGTTTTCTTTACACCAATTGATTCCTTTCATTATTTTGTACATAAAAGTATTAAGGTAAAATAATCGAAAAGTGAATATTTTACAAGATATTTTACGGTTTAGTAAAATTAAGAAATGATTTGAAGCCTCATAACTCGATAAATGCTTGAGGGAAAAATATTTTATTATAGTGTTTTGGAAAGCTCTCGAGGTCAGCTATAAGAATTGTGACGTGACGCTTTTGTGAGCTCCGTCACCATTGCCCTGTCGAGGGCGAACAGCGTCGCGGGGTCGTTCCTCGCGCCTGAGAGGGAACTTAAAATAACTATACTCTGATTGTTTAGACTTATTTTGGCTTTAATGTAAGATCCGCGAATAAAGTGCGGCTGCTGTGCGAGCGTGCGTTATCTCCTTTGTACATGAAGATACAGCAAGATACCGGAAGGAGAGGGAGCCGTATAGGAAGATACCGGATGTACCGCAGAAGATACCGCAAGAAAACCAAAGGTCATGTAATGAGATCCCGTACCGTAGCTATGCTTAATTCTGCCAGATATTAAATCCGAATAATTTCAGATTAAAAGACGGCAGAACATCCGGACGACGGAGCTGAAGACAATCTCCCAGGCGGCCGACTGGGGAATAAAGAAGATTCCAAAAAAAAAAAAAAAGACGAGGATACGGCCTGGCCAGCCGGTCCCGTCTCCAAGAATCAGAGATACCGTCGCCCGTGGGTTCTGGGCCCCTGCATAAGGGCAACGCCGTCCAACAGCTATGACTCGGAAGGGGGAGGAGAATCAACCCCCGTTCATCCGAAATTGACGAAATGCGCGGAAGATCGGCGCGGGATCCGAGGACCTCACGGAAGCACTTGAAATTCGTCACTGTTCGGTAAGCTCGTGCCACGGATACACGTGTGGAAGAGCCTCGAGGAAGCGACCCCGAAGGAAGCCATAGCCAACGAACATTGTAAGCCGCCGCACAGGTAGCCTTATTATTGTTCATCCGGGATCAGCTGGCGTCGTTTAGAGATACCGTCGCAGGGCGACGAATATTTCGTAAAGATATCGCGTAAAATAATTGTACTGGTACCGTAATTGCCGGACGCCAGCTGTCCCCGGGTGTCGCGGATTTGTTCCTCTCAGGGGGTTCGTGCCGACAGTCTCGTGCCGTACCGTAGAATTTTATATCGTTAATTACCGTAAATGTTGTTTCGTGTCACCTTAAGCGTGTATGTTACCGTTATGTTACGTGCCGAAATCTAAGTCCTAGTGTGACGTGGCAATTTTGGTCGTTTCGTATCGCATATCGAACGGCGGGATTTGCGCGAAAAATTTCTTCGCGAGCGTGTGTTACCGTAAATGAACAATTCGCTCTGCAAGAATATTTGTTAACGCAACAATTCAGTGTCTCCTTGTAAATTGAGACCAGATGTTTGTCTCTTAATGAACAACATTTCTAATGTTAGTCTTCTCGTATAGCAAGGCTCATTATCCAAGATCTGGACATTATCCCAATCAAATTCGTGATTGAAACAGAGTCTATGTTCTGAAATGACCGAATTCTTTTGGGCACTTCTTTTTATTTGATTGCGGTGTTCAGTGATCCTGGTTTTTAACAATCTTTTTGTTTGGCCAACATAAGAAGCGCTGCAATCGTTGCAATTAATGCGATAGACAACATTGTTCTTAGTAAATTTAGGGAGAGGATCTTTTTGCGCCCTGATGTATGTTTTTAAGTTGTCTAAGCCGGTATAAGCGAGTCGAAAACCAGCTTTTTTTGCGAGTGAATTAAAATTCTCAGATATAGGTTTGACATACGGTAACAAGAAAAAAGGCCGAGGGTCTATGGTCCTGTCTATCTTATTTTTTAGACTATTGTTGTTAAAAAGATATCTTAAACGCGCGTTGATTGTGTTAAATATGAAATCTAGAGGATAGCTATTGTCAATGAGAAGTCCAATGATCAGAATAAAGTTTTTTTGGTGGAATATAGGGTTCGACAGAAAAAATACTCTGTCTGTAAGACCGATAACAGTGCCTCTTTTTTGGCATAACGGATGTTGTGAATAATAATTTAGATAACGTCCCGAGAAGTGTAGGTTTGCGGAACCAGTCAAATATGAATGATCATCTTGTATAATAATGGTTATGTCTAAGAAATTCAATCTGTTGTTAACACTCATTTCAATCGTAAATTGCAATCTGGGATGGAAAGAGTTAAACGCATCCAGAAGTGATTCTAAATTGTTTCGTGGGACCGTTAATGCTATGTCGTCAACATATATCTTATATATGTTGGGACCGAGAACGGCAAGCTGGAAAGTGTTTTGTCTTCTAAATCTTGTAAAACAATGTCCGCTAAAATAGGTGATAAGGGGGAACCCATAGGAGTGCCGAATGTCTGCTTATAAAAAGTGTTGTTAAATGTGAAATACCAGGAGTTAAGAATCAAATTTAGAGCTATAATAAATTCATCCATGGGAATGTTTGTGTTCGCCGAGATAAAATTCCATCTTTTTTTAATTCCGTTTATTGCTAAATCATGCGGGATGTTGGTGAAAAGAGAGACAACGTCTAAAGAAACTAGTTCTAATTCTTTCCCTACTTTAATATTGCATAATCTTTTAATCAAGTGGAAGCTATTTATTACTTGACTTTTGGTATATATATATATATGTCTACAACGATATACATTACCTATAACTGTCGAAAAATAATAATAATAATAGAAATTTGTAAAACTTTAAGGAGGTGAAATAATAAAAGAAAACAGATCAAAAGGATAAATTGGGTCAGGTTCAATGCACCTAAAAATTATTTCCCGTCATCAATCCTACCCCTGAAAGAAGCGTGAAAGATTCTTAATCTCTCGGCGTCCCAGGGTATAGCCGGCCTAGCAGTTGCCCTGAAAAAGAAATAGAGAGAAGTTACGATTACGTAACAAATAAATACGTGAGGAGTTACGATCGAGACGTAACAATAAATCCAATCGTAACACTATTTAGTTCAGTACTTCGCATCATTGCATGCTATCTTGAAAAAAAGTTTAATTCACGTTAGTACGTCGCATAGGCGTGCGTTATCCGAATTAAAAGCATTCATTTCTACTTAGTTCAGTAGTTCGCATCATCGCATGCTACCTTGAAAAAAAGCGTTTAATTCACGTTAGTACGTCGCATAGGCGTGCATTATCCGGATTAAAAGCATTCATTTCTACTTAGTTCAGTACTTCGCATCATCGCATGCTATCTTGAAAAAAGCGTTTAATTCACGTTAATACGTCGCATAGACGTGCGTTATTCGGATTAAAAGCATTCATTTCTACTTAGTTCAGTACTTCGCATCATCGCATGCTATCTTGAAAAAAAGCGTTTAATTCACGTTAGTACATCGCATAAGCGTGCGTTATCCAATTTAAAAGCATTCATATCAACTTAGTTCAGCAGTTCGCATAATCGCATGCATTGTTACGTCCCGCAATAAAATTCTTCAAAATCCTTATATTATACTATATCGCATATTAAAATTTCAAAAACTATATCTATATCATAATCTTTATCTACTATTGTTATATAATAACGTTTATATATATATATATATATATATATGTCCCGCGCCGACAGCATATGTGTAGTACACTCATTGAAAGTCGCTACAGTATACCTGAAATTATAAAGAAATATCAGTAAAATGTCATAATATTATCATATTATTATTACTCTCTATAAAAATTTCGTTATACTAGTGGAACTAACCGTAAAACCAGAAATAGCAAATATATTTATGTATATATATAGACAAAATCTAACAAAATGAACCTAACCGTTATCATTGGAAATTTATTGAATAAACTTTAATTAACTATATTGAAAAAAAACATAAAGCCCAAAATAATGTAAAGAATTTCAAATATAAAGTATATATATTGTGACGTGACGCTTTTTGAGCTCCGTCACGGTTTCCCTGCCGAGGAAAACAGCGTGCGCGGGGTCGTCTCTCACGCCTGAGAGGAGACTACCGTTAGTTATTATTCATTTGTTTAGCCCTATTTTAGCGAACTTTAAGACCCGCGAGTCGAATACGGCTACCGTGCGTGCGTGCAAGATCGACCAGTTGTAAAGCAAGCTACCGCTAGACATCGAGGATACCGAAGATTTTAAGGATACCGAGGATACCGAGGATACCGCAGTAATAAGGTCAAGTAGTAAGATCCCGCGCCACCGCGCCTTATAATGTAATAGGAGATTGAATCTGCATTATTTCAGATTGTAAAAGAAACGGCAACCAATTCCGACGACGGTGATGAAGGCAACTATCCAGGCAGCTGACTGGGAAAAACGGAAATCTCGGAGGGAGACGCGGAGACGGCCTGGCCAGCCGGCCGCGTCCCCGAGGATCGGCATCACGAATTACCGTCGGTCACAAGTACTGGGCCCCTGCGTAAGGGCAACGCCGTACAACAGCAGCAACGTTCGAGGGGGCGGAGAATCAACCCCGTTTCCCCGAAATCGACAAGATGCGCGAAGGATCGGCGCGGGATTCGAGGGCCTTACGAGCACAGACGAGGATTGTCACTGTGTGTTTAGCTAGTGACCAGTGCACAGCAATCACTATTCGGAAGAGACGACCCTGAGGGAGCCGCCGCCAACACGAATTGTAAGCCGTCGCACAGGTAGCCGACTAGCAAAATTACTCCGGGATCAGCTGGTGTCATCGTATCGAGATACCGTCACCGGGCGGCTATCGTACCGTAAGGAAAATTTTGATCAAGTATATCGCATACCGGAAGGCGGGATTTGAGCACTGTGTGTTTAGCTAGTGACCAGTGCACAGCAATCACTATTCGGAAGAGACGACCCTGAGGGAGCCGCCGCCAACACGAATTGTAAGCCGTCGCACAGGTAGCCGACTAGCAAAATTACTCCGGGATCAGCTGGTGTCATCGTATCGAGATACCGTCACCGGGCGGCTATCGTACCGTAAGGAAAAATTACCGAGCAGTCGAATACTTGTACCGGAATTATCGGACGCCAGCTGTCACCGGGGTCGCGGAATTGTCCCTCTCAGGGGTGTTCGTACCGACAGTCCGTGGTCTTATGTATCGTTTCCGTACCGTGTAGAATTGTATCGTTTCTATTAACGTTTTTTTTGTATCGAGACTCCGAGCGTGACGCGGAAAATTTTGATCAAGTATATCGCATACCGGAAGGCGGGATTTGAGCGAGTAATTTCTTTGCGAGCGGGTGTTACCGGAAGTAAGAAAACGGCTCTGCAAGAATATTGCCCTACGCGAAATCTCCGCCGAAAAGTAATTAACGTACCGCTTGTTCGAAATTTCCGTTACGCGGACGTTGTGATATTGTTAACGAAACGAAAGGTCGTGCTGCGACCGTTACATCGGGTAAACAATTTCCGTCTATCTCCTTGAAACTACCGTTAGAGAAAGCTTTTGTTTTCTATCAAGACTTTGTCGAAAGTCCTCGTTAATTGCCGTAAGAAAAGGTTCGATTCGAGTTATATCGAACTTTTATAAAATCCGTATACCGTATATTTCGGGTTAAAATTCCGTTTATTTCATAATTATCCATTGTTCTTTACCGTTAATTGTCGTTGAGCGTAGAAGTTACCGTCATTGTATGAAAATTCAGGTTCGATTTATATCGATATTTAGCACGAGGCTCACGCCTCCAGGAGTGTTCGTAAACCTTCCGCGTATAAACGTCTGATCATAAAATTCCCGTACACTCTGATTACCGTTAATTGCGTGGATTACCGCCATAAACTAGTTGAGAATTATACCGAAATTTGTTAGCGAGACGAACGTCTCGGCATACGAGCCGAAATCAGACGTAATTCGTTCTCGAGTTTGGTAGAGATTTCACCGCTAATGTTCCCGGCCTCCGATTACCGTCATTATTGAAAGGCTAAAACTATTCTAATACCGTTTTTTTTCCTTGTCTTCTTGTATTTCCGACTCGAAGTCAGTATTTCAAGTAACCTCTCCGAGATTATTGTATCTGACCTTCGCATCAGTCGTTATAATGTGTCCATTGTTTTCGCGGTTTATAAGATTGTAACGGGCTTATTTCCGCGGATAGCGGCAGTCGTAGTGATCGGATTCGATTAGGCAGGCGTAGAAATAAGTGTAACGCGGTGTTCGGTTAACAAAACAAAAAAAAGAATATATTTTAAAAAAAAAGAGTTTGTACAAATACAGTTGCGTGCATGTGCGAGTAATTATCGCAAACAAAACTCGGCGCGTATATACAATTGCGTTCGTGTTGATATCGCAATACCTCGGCGCGTTCGAGATGTGCCGCGGGCGTGCGTTCGTGGGCTCGCGGCTCGTGACGGAAATGCGCTAATACTTGCAACGTGTTTTAGCGTGGCTGCAGTCGGTGCTTGTGCTTGATGTTGCACGGTCGGATGCACCACGAGTTCGCGCAACGGGTCGCGAAAACCGGATGCCGATGCAATGCCGCGTTCGCGAGTAATTAAGAGTTTAAATCGGTCAGCTGTTTAATCGCCGGTCGACGGAGGCGTGACGTCACGGCGCGCGCCGGCGCCTTTTTTCGACCGCTTTTTTCGTATGATGCGAGATTGCGCGTAAAGCCGCGTATTTTCGAGGAAAGGCAGTGCCGGGATTTCCCTTCGGGAAGACCGTGCTAGCGAGAACGTCCCGCCGGGGGTAGCTCTCCTCTCTACCTCCGGATGCACTGGTCGGAAAGGTGACGGAAGCTGGTTTCGTGCGTCTGCCGAGAACTCCCGGAGAGATCGGGGAACGCCCCAATTTCTGAATGCACTTTGGTTAGAAAGGATTGCGCCTTTGCAAATCCTGAGAATTCCCAGGTGTGGCGGGGTACTCCCCACCGCTGATTTTGCTGTTTTTGGCGTTTAGGTGAGTTTGCTCTGGCGACTGGTGCGCTGGAGAAACTCAGGAAAGAGTGTCTGTTCTCTGCTCGACAGGCCCTTTTTATACGGGACTAATTAGCCCGCGCCGGCGTAAAAACAACTTTACCCCCGTCGAGCGGCCGCAAAACGTGCCGGCTCCGTTCGTGGCGCGCGGTGGAGCCGGGCGCGAGGGGACTTAACCCGATCGTTCGGGTTTCGTCGGCCGTTTTCGGCGCGCTCCGCTATTTCGAAGCTCAACCGTACGGCTTCGTTTTTAATGTTTTAAAAATGTGGCGCTCAGCGCCCTGCCCTTGCCCGGCGGTTCTTATGCCGGGCGGCAGCCTCCAGCGATCGCCTGCTGGGAATCAGGGGTGCATGGGTGCATCGTTATAAGATAACCGTTATATTTCAAAATTTATCTGCTTTCTTGTATTATTTTATCGTGTACCTCGCGTTCTTGTATATTCACCGGTATATTTACCGAGTTTATCGCTATTATATTGAACTTATCGCTCTGATATTGAAGTTACCGTTATTATATTAGATTTTATCGCTATTACATTCAATTTACCGTTATTATATTAAATTTACCGTTATTATATCAAACTTACCTGTATTATATTAAAGTTATCCATCTTATAGCGAAACCGATTATACGATTCATTGTGTGTATTCTAACATTTCAATATATGTAATTAATTGTGACCAAATAACTGAGTAGTCATTTCTCTCTCCTAACGATATTCTAGCGCTCTCTGTCCCGTACGATAAATACTTCGCAAAGAACTCTGCCCCTCTGCCATAAACTGAGCTTGCCGTTACCGTTTCGATATCGTGGCGCGGAAATACCGCGCCTGGCGCCCATATTCTATCTCCTTTTGTTGGAGGGTCTGTTACCGTATTTTACCGCCATTTTAGGATACCGTACCGCCATTTTGAGATCCCGATACCGCCAATTACCGACACCGCCAAATTTGCACGCCACCTCCTCGGGAGCGGCGTTCCCGAGGCGGGCGACGGCGTCGCAATATATATATATATATATATACAGGGTGTCAATTAAGTCCCGGGACGGCTGAATATTTTCTCATGTAAGGTATTTTTGAAAAAGGTCAAGGTCATTTCTGAAGTAATTTTCAACGAGGAATTCAACGGTGACCTTCAATTTGACCTTGAGCTTGACCTTCAAGGTTATTTGAAGGTCAAAGTGTTTTTTTTAAATAGGAACCCCTATTTTTGATTGTATATTCTTATAGCTGACCTCGAGAGCTTTCCAAAACACTATAATAAAATATTTTTCCCTCAAGCATTTATCGAGTTATGATGCTTCAAATCATTTCTTAATTTTACATAAACCGTAAAATATCTTGTAAAATATTCACTTTTCGATTATTTTACCTTAATACTTTTATGTACAAAATAATGAGAGGAATCAATTGGCGTAAAGAAAACATATAGTTGTTTTTAAGAAAAAATATGGAATTGTTAATTGCAAATTACATATTTTTTCTTAAAAACAACTATATGTTTTCTTTACGCCAATTGATTCCTCTCATTATTTTGTACATAAAGGTATTAAGGTAAAATAATCGAAAAGTGAATATTTTACAAGATATTTTACGGTTTATGTAAAATTAAGAAATGATTTGAAGCATCATAACTCGATAAATGCTTGAGGGAAAAATATTTTATTATAGTGTTTTGGAAAGCTCTCGAGGTCAGCTATAAGAATATACAATCAAAAATAGGGGTTCCTATTTAAAAAAAACACTTTGACCTTCAAATAACCTTGAAGGTCAAGCTCAAGGTCAAATTGAAGGTCACCGTTGAATTCCTCATTGAAAATTACTTCAGAAATGACCTTGACCTTTTTCAAAAATACCTTACATGAGAAAATATTCAGCCGTCCCGGGACTTAATTGACACCCTGTATATATATATACATATTTACAACTATCTCTCATTATTTGAATAATCGATCGTAATGAAACGGATTCGGTAATGATTCATTTTGTTAACACAAAAAGAAAAAATATATACTTACGTAGAATAGATTTAAGTCCTAGTTGAAATATCGTAAAATATAAGATCAATTATCCTTCCGATGCGTATATATAATCCACCTCCTTCAAATACTAATATAGAATATTTTCCCCCTTATACGTGTATACTCGTATATAGATTTTCAATTTCAAAAATCTGTAAAGGAAAATCAATCAATATAAGCCAAATGTAGCAATCTAATATTTTCCATTAGAGATAAGAAACACTCTTATATAAGTAAGAATCAAAACCTTCAACGATTAACATTAACAGAATTGCTCCACAAGGCCCTTTTAAATAATTATTAACAATATAAACTTAAGGACCTAATCATATAAAAGGAGACGCAAAGACTTGATTTACAAGTAAGAATGCTTAACACGAATAATTAATAAAATAAACTCTGCGCGAAAACTAAATAAAATCATCCTTACAACAGTGACATATATATATATTCATATAAAGCCACTTAGTAAAAATACGTATTCATTACATTACGAATAAATAACCGAGAATAAATGTACAATACGTTCAAAAATTATAATTCTTACATGTGACATTTTTAATAATAACTCTAATACCATGACCAACAGATTTATTAAATAACACTACATTTTTAAGTATGCATAAATACCGCCTCTTATATATATCCGAAATTTTGTGTTTAACATTTCCATTACTATTTAGGAAAACTATAAGAATTAAATACTATCCAAATTACACCTTACTCAATATATACATATACTATATATATCCGATTATAACTAATTCTATTAACACACACACACACATATATATATATATATATATATATATATATATATATATATATGAAATAAAATTATTATATTAATTCCACTAACCTAACTATTAAACAAAAACATACACATAGATACACAAAATGGAACAACAAAATGTACCTGATAATCATAAACTAAATTTATAAATACAATAACTTAAAATTCAAGAGAAGAAATTAAGTAAATTAAAATCTATATCTGACTCTGCTTGGGCCGTCGGATAAATAAAAGTCCCTTAACTATTCTTCATGACATACAGAAGTTATTAAATAAATACAGTATGTATTAATCAGGAATTAATAAGAATTTTTCAATGAAGTAAAATCAATTTATAAAACATTTTGTTGAACCAAAAGGATAAACAAAATATAATAATAAAAACGTTTATGCTTATATATATATTGCTGGAATCTCGTAGCACAAATTGTTGGTTTGAAACATCTCCTTTTTCCTCCACGTAGACTTCTCCTATATGTAGATTCTCACCATTAGAAACTTGGAAAAGAACAATCGTAATTAATAAAAAGTCTATATACAATTTCCTATAAAATAATCGAAGAGAATAATGACACTCCAAAATTATATAATTAAAATATAAAAATCTTCAATTTAACGTTATACATTAATATTAAATTATTTCATGACAACCGTCCAACCAATAACCAAGGACATAAATTTTAATAATATATAAATTGGACACACACATATATCCCATAATCCAATTACAAGTAAATACGCGTAAAGCAAATTACTAACAATAATTAACCTCCATATTATAATGAATTAAATGCACATAATTAATACATAAAAGATCCCTTAAAATATCAATAAAAGTTAATGCCTAAAAATTAACAAAAGAAACAATAGGTTAACATATATAAATATGTAAAATAATAAAGCGAAGGGAAACATTTACGCTTACCTATATAATTTCTTTATGATTATCAAAATATAATAAATATGAAATGATTTACAAGCCTTCCTTCCCCAATGAGTATATATATATAGATATACTCTCTAAAAACCTGTAGAAGAAAATTAAAATAATTAATATACATACATATATATATATTAAACACGACGATTTTTATTCTACATGGATATCGCGAATAAATTAAGATAGAAATAATACTCCTTTAAGAAATTAATGCCTTGAACAATGAGAACTTAATGAAGGACATTTTTATCAACAGTATTCTTAAGTAAATTGTAATAAATTGTATAAAATCGTTTTGATATATGAACAATCGAAATCTTAATGCATTAACCAAAATTCAAAATCATTATATGATTAAATGATAATTCAATATTTCATCTATTTTATAAAATCTTATTGTACGCCGTTTATAAAATTTAACATCTTAATGCATATGAATCAATATTAAATTATTGATACATATACCTATACACATTCTTGTCAGTTAGTAGTACAATTTTAAATCTCGTATTCCTTAATTACCTCTAAAAAAATAATACTAACAATCGAGATCTATATAAAATCCCACGATGTGAGTCATTTGAATGATCACCCATCTCAGAGTGTCAACCAATTCGAGTGTCGCTTAAAAATTGAAGCCGCAAGCAGTCCTGCACCTGAAAGAGAAAATTAATTAGTTAATGAATCTCAAAATTTTAACAGAGTATCAATAATAAAACATGATTAGAAAAATCAAATATTAACGATAAAATTTAATAATCAATTTTAGCAACAAATTTGATAACTTATTTAACAATTAATCGACAGAATTGATTAAACAATTAATATGCACAAGACATGACAGGCAAAGCGTATTATATAATCACAAAAACAATGTAATCACCTTTAAATAATTAAACATACTATAATTAAATATTTTAACGTTGTTAGTAATGTAATAGCATAATATTAATAGGTACGTCTTATAACAGCACTATTAAAAATGCTCATATAATCAAAGGTCCTTACAATACCGATGTCTTAGCAAAATACATATATATGTATATACATATATATATATATATATATATATATATATATATATATATATATGAAAATACGCATTGAAATAACCCCTATGATTTTTGACGTAGAAATATTGATCCATCGACTCTCTTCTCCCCCGTATATATATGCATGCATATGCCTCCCTCCGGTAACCTGTAAAAGAAATAAAACAATTAACAAGAAATAAGGCTAATAAACTTAGTGCAAACTCCACCATAACAATTCATTAATCAAATAAAAGGTCAACAATAAAATTTCTAGTAACTTTCTAGTAACTTTTCTAGTGACAAAATTTTGAAAGCAAATTTATGAATAGAAAGTCAAAAATATTTTGTAATTAAAATTTAGTAACAAAAATTTAGTGACAAAAATTTAGTAACAAAAATTTAGTGACAAAAATTTAGTAACAAAATTTAGTGACAAAAATTTAGTGACAAATTTTTAGTAACAAATTTTAAATAACAAACTTGATAAACAATTGAAAAACCCTTGACCGGAAAAATTCACACATTAATATTTAAAATCTGAAAATTCATATCTCTTCACAACCTGACCACAAGATTTAATAAATATGATTTTTAAATGTAAAACACGTTGTAGTAATGATCCCAACAAAAAACGTGACATTAATAATCAGTTAACCAAGTATAAGTATCGTAACTTTGACATCTCTTACAATAGAGCTATTAAAAGTATATAATCATAACACCTTTACCGAGTAGTTCAACGCTCTATATAACAAATCCATCGAAATAAATACATACTGCCCGAGCTCCCGGATATATTCTCAGAGGCAACATTCCCAATCCACAGAATGTATAAATAGACAGTAATAATCAAATTAACCAAGTATAAGTATCGTAACTTCGACATCTTTTACAATAGAGACATACAAAGGGTATAATCGTGATACCATTACCAAGTAGGTCAACGCACTAAACGACTAATTCATCAAGAAAAGTACGTCTAAATTTGACTGAAAATGCTCTCGTACACATCTCTGGAATAATAATTCCAACCTATTGGATATATAGATGTAACCCCTCACGATGATAATATTTTATAATATTTATTCTTCACTGACCGTCGATATACTGCTCTCAGTGTAACCTGCAAATCATAAAACCAAATAAATAATAGCCGCGCATTAAATAATATGCACGTAAAAATTTAATGAACGATACTAATAATCGAAATACAAATAAAATTGCACGATAATAAACAAAATCTCCTTCTGAGTAATATTAATAAAGTCAAACCTACCGATATTCGACTTAATATCGTCAAAAGAACAAAATAATAAATATAAGAATAATAAAATATTAATTTCACAATAATTAAAATATTCTATAATAATAAAATTTATAATTATAAGAGATACATGATAATTTCTATTAAAAGACGAATATTTAATCAATAATAAAGGTCTATACTTATCCATATATTATATATATAAAGAGTCTCATAATACATCCATAGACGCTCCATCGTTTCCTATACGCGTACGCGACTCTATACGACCTGAAAAAAAATTATATAAAATTATAAATAAAAAATATACCCCATAAACTGACGACAAAATTTAATAATTGATAAAGTTATTAAAAATTTTATATTTTTAGCACTAACCATTCGCAATGATTAAAATCAAGCGATTTAAATACATATAATAATAATAATTTTACATAAGTTTTAATAGAACCTACTTTTAAAAATAATAACATTTTTATATACCTTCAACCATCGATACCACAGTGCTAACCATCCAGAATTGTTTAATTCCTCTGCTGAGACTCTATTTGACACCTGAAAAACAAATAAAATAAATATACGATATAATTTAATAAAAATATTAATAATTAAAAATTTTAAGAATAAAATTTCAATAGTAAAAATCTAGCATCAGACTCTATAGAATAGCTCAATAAGAATAACCGAAATATATATATATATATATATATATATATATATATATACACATTTATATATATATAACCAAGAATAAATGAATAATAAATTTTAACAAATAAAATATTCATTTATAATAAGTTAGTAAGGAAATTTAAACAAATACTAGCGGGCCCACGACACAAATAATAATTTAAATTGATATTACCTAAAAATCGAATAGGAATACCCTATATGACGAAGTCACGTGACCCCCTCCTGAATATCTGAAAAAATTAATATAAAATGATATTTGGTCATAAGAACAATAATTTTTAGCAGAAAGCTGCCAATATTTTATTGCAAAACATTAAGTATAACGTAATGGATAACATCTATATGCTTAAGGCATATACACATGAGGCAATGAAAAGAAAGAAAAACTAATTAACAAAAATGGACCAAAATAACAGAAAATTTAGACTAAAATAACTTAAAAATCAGAATAAGATCAACGGACACCATCAAAAAAATCAACTACGAACATTTATGATCATACTCTCTTATACATGAACGCATGTACCAAGCCTTATAAAATATTAACATTTTCATATTTAAAAACTTCACTTATAACAATTTCCCTTTTTCAATTATTCTAATGACAGAAATTCATAATATCAAACCTTATAAGTATATTTATGTCAAAACACTACTTACTAGTAAGTTTTCGTATGATGAAATTATATGGACACCCTATATTCGCGTTCTTATGCAACGGGCGCCCCCCTAGCAAAAGTATCACCTGAATTAATAAAATAATAACATTAAAGATGAGCACCTATAGCTACCATGAACATAAAATGTATATACACAATTGCAAAATGCATGCAGATTTG
The DNA here is from genome assembly GCF_003227725.1 of Camponotus floridanus. Taxonomy (NCBI): domain Eukaryota; kingdom Metazoa; phylum Arthropoda; class Insecta; order Hymenoptera; family Formicidae; genus Camponotus; species Camponotus floridanus. The sequence continues at coordinate 592,215 of NW_020229235.1, forward strand.
CATATGAGCACTCCTATACGTATATCTATATATATATACAGGGTCTACCAAAAGTGTGGAAACCCCTAAATATCTCGGAAAATATACGTTTTACAGAAAAGTGTTTCCAACAAAAGTTGTAGGGTTTAAGAAGATCTATATACTGATTCTATCAGTTTGACCTTGGATGGCGTCGTCAAGGTCAGGTCAAGGTCACATTGACTTTTTTAAATGACACCCCCTACATTTGATTGCATATTCTTATAGCTTAATTCAAGAGCTTTCCAAAACACTATAATAATGTTCATTTTTATTAAGTACTTTGCGAGTTATGAGGGTTGAAATAATTTCTTAATTTTACATAAACCATAAAATATCTAGTAAACCATTCATTTTTCGATTATCTTACCTTCATACTTTTATGTACAAAATAATGAAAGGAATCAATTGGTGTAAAGAAAACATACAGTTGTTTTTAAGAAAAAATATGGAATTGTTAATTGCAAATTACATATTTTTTCTTAGAAACAACTATGTGTTTTCTTTACACCAATTGATTCCTCTCATTAATTTGTACATAAAAGTATGAAGGTAAGATAATCGAAAAATGAATGGTTTACTAGATATTTTATGGTTTATGTAAAATTAAGAAATTATTTCAACCCTCATAACTCGCAAAGTACTTAATAAAAATGAACATTATTATAGTGTTTTGGAAAGCTCTTGAATTAAGCTATAAGAATATGCAATCAAATGTAGGGGGTGTCATTTAAAAAAGTCAATGTGACCTTGACCTGACCTTGACGACGCCATCCAAGGTCAAACTGATAGAATCAGTATATAGATCTTCTTAAACCCTACAACTTTTGTTGGAAACACTTTTCTGTAAAACGTATATTTTCCGAGATATTTAGGGGTTTCCACACTTTTGGTAGACCCTGTATATATATATATATATATATATATATATATATATATATATATACAGGGTGAGTCATTTTAATCAATACACTCGAATATCTCGAAAACAGCACTCTTCAGAAAGAAATGTTTTAAACAAAAATTGTAGGGTGTGAAGGGGGACATAAGATGGTAGCATTGGTTTGACCTTGGAAAGTCATTTGAAGGTCACATAAAAGTCACCTTCAATTTCTTAAATTGAACCCACTATTTTTCATTACATATTCTTGTAGCTTATCTCGAGAGCTTTCCAAAACACTACAGACAAATGTTTTTTCATTAAATACTTTTTGAGTTATAAGGCTTCAAAGTTTGCAGTACTTCGATATAAAATGCAAAATATCTCGTAAAATATTTAGTTTTCGGTAGTCTTACCCTAATACTTTTATGCACAGGATAATGAGACAAACTATTGGTGCAAAGAAAACGTATGATTGTTTATAACAAAAAGTGCATTGCAAATTACACATTTTTTATTATAAACAATCATACGTTTTCTTTGCACCAATAGTTTTGTCTCATTATCCTGTGCATAAAAGTATTAGGGTAAGACTACCGAAAACTAAATATTTTACGAGATATTTTGCATTTTATATCGAAGTACTGCAAACTTTGAAGCCTTATAACTCAAAAAGTACTTAATGAAAAAACATTTGTCTGTAGTGTTTTGGAAAGCTCTCGAGATAAGCTACAAGAATATGTAATGAAAAATAGTGGGTTCAATTTAAGAAATTGAAGATGACTTTTATGTGACCTTCAAATGACTTTCCAAGGTCAAACCAAATGCTACCATCTTATGTCCCCCTTCACACCCTACAATTTTTGTTTGAAACATTTCTTTCTGAAGAGTGCTGTTTTTCGAGATATTCGAGTGTATTGATTAAAATGACTCACCCTGTATATATATATATATATATATATATATATATATATATATATATATATACACGTGCATATGAACATATTGTTACGCCCGCGGCGAGGACTTCGACTATTATCGAAGACGCGCGCGGAGAGAACGGCCGCTCGCGAGTCGCGCGAAATAAACGAACACTCTTTTAATAGCGAACAAGGAACTTTACTGAGCACAACACAACACAGAACAACGTATTCGTACAATTACAATAAGTCGCGGCGCGAATACAGGAAAGCGCGTCCGCTCAGCTAGACAGCTGGCTCGGAACTCAGCTGACGGTCGCCGTTTTTAAACATTCTTCTTGACGACGAGACAGAAAACGATCTTCCTCCGAACATCACGGGTGACCAATTATTAACCCGCAGGGAAGGAACACGGGGACGTAACACTACCCCCCTCCTCCCCTTCAAGGTTGTCGTCCCGACAATCAGAAATAGGGGGGGGGAACATCCAACGCTGTCCTAAAACTGTGCCTTGATGTCGACTCTAGGACTCCGCTATTTTGGATCCAAATGTACATCCGCACACGTCGACTCCAGGGTACCGACGAGTCTCCTTGCTCTCCCTAGACTGCTGTCACAGGTTACCGAGCAACTTCGTCATTCTGGTCCCAATCGACTAACAGCCAAATATCGACTCCAGGGCTCGACGAACCATCCTGCCCTACCCCGGGCTGCTGCCTCAGGTTACCGAGCGATCCGCCGTTTCGAACCCAATCGACCTTCGATGTTCGTTCTGCTACATCCTGGTTTCCCTGGGAGCTTTTCGGATAAGGGGGGGGGTAACTTCTGTGGACCCTTCGTTCCTTAAGAACGAAATTCCCTAACTCCCCAAATCCCCGCCTCGGCATTTGCCCCAAGACCACACGGGAAAACCACGGATCAAAAAACCGTGGGTAAGGCGGTCTTCAAAAAAAAAAACGAAGAATCAGATGACGACGATAAGAAATTCTCTCTCCTAAGCGGAACCTTCTTCAAATCCAAGGTCCTGAAAAAGAAAACAAAGATTACGCAGCAACTACCTTTTATTCCTATTTCGTAGAAACCCCCCTCACCTCCTTCAAATTTCCTAACTAATAGACATTTCCGGGCTCCAATCTACTAAACTATTCTAGTCTCTTTCTAGAAAAAGAGCTATTCTATCCGCATGTACAACTTTTTTCCTCTGTCTAGGAGTCTTTTTGGATGCAGTAAACTACGTCGTTAAGTTTTTAATAATTAAATAAGGACCTTCCCAATTGCTTTGCAATTTCTGAGCCCTCCTCTTACTTCTCTTAGGATTATATAACCAGACTCTCTCTCCCTTCTGAAAGAGAACAGTTCTAACCTTTTGATCATATCTTACTTTCATTCGCGAAGACTTCAAGACCATGCGTTCCCTAACACAAGAATGAATTTCCTCTAATTTTTCTTTCAAACTTTCCACAAAATTTTCCGGAGGCAACCTTTCTTCATCAAATTTAGGAGTTCCTCGAAACAAGTCCACTGGTAGCCTAAGCTCTCGAGCAAAGTATAATTCGGCAGGAGTCACTCCAGTGGTCTCATGCTTCGATGATCTATACGCTAAGAGGAACATCGGAATCCATTCATCCCAATTTTTCTGATTCTCGGAAATGTATTTCGCCAAGTAATTGAGAATCGTTTGGTGTTGACGTTCCACCTGGCCGTCCGATTGAGGATGAAGAGCAGTAGTCCTTGTCTTTTTAATTCCAAGAAGTCGCATCAATTCTCCAAATAACTGTGACTCGAAATTCCTCCCCTGATCTGTGTGAACTTCAAGAGGCACTCCATGTCTTGAGACAAAACTGATTCACAAAAACTTCAGCCACTGTCTTAGCTCTAATATTTTTGACAGGGAAGGCTTCTACCCATTTTGTAAAACAATCTACCATTACAAGAAGATACTTATTCCCTAATTTAGTTAAAGGAAGAGGCCCAAGGATATCCATTTGTACCCTTTCCAAGGAGCTTCAACGTTGTAAATTTGTAACGGGGATTTCCCCCTTTTCAAATGGACCTTTCCTGGACACGCAGATCTTGCATGTTCTGCACCATTTCTCAACGTCCTGTTTACATTTGGCCCAATAGAATCTTTTCGGATTTTCTCTAAGGTCTTGTTGACTCCAAAAATGTCCTCCGGATGGGGAATCATGCATTTCCTGTAAAACTTCCTTGATCCGATCTCGTGGAACTACCAATTGAAGGAAACTCGTTCGAAGATTTGGGGCTTCCCATTTTTTATAGAGAATTCCATTTTTTAGAATGAGAGAATCCCAGTAAAGCCAATAAATTTGAGCTGAAATATCTTTAGCAGGAACTTCCGAGTGCAATGGTCTTCTTCCTGTTTCTTTACCTTGCAAAATGAAAGATATGCTTGGATCTGTTCGCTGTGCCAGACGCCATTCTTCAAGATTTTCTTTCGCAAGCGCAATACGAGCGACCATTTCCTCTATTCCCTCTGCACTCTTCTTTTCAATTTTGGTGCAGTATCCGCATCCTAAAGTCTCACATAATCGCCTTGAAAGTCCGTCGGCATTTCCGTGAGATTGTCCCTTTCGGTAAACAACTTCGAACTCAAATTCCTGAAGCCTTTCGAGCCATCGAGCCAATTGTCCTTCTAAATTTTTAAAAGACATGAGCCATTTTAACGATATATGATCCGTACGAATTATAAATTTCCTTCCTAAAAGATAGTGACGAAAAAATTTTAAAGAATCCATAATCGCTAACAATTCTCTTCTAGTCACACAATAATTTCGTTCAGTCTTGCTAAGTACTTTACTAAAATACCCAATCACTTTCTCTTCTCCCTTTTGCCTTTGGGATAACACTGCACCGATTCCGATGTTGGACGCGTCAGTATCTAGAATGAACTCATCCTTCCCTTTTGGAAAAGCTAATATCGGAGAAGTTGATAACATCGTTTTTAATAATTCAAAAGCATCCTGGCATTCCTTTCCCCAAACGAATTTAACTAGATTTTCTGTTAATACGTAAAGGGGCTTCGCCAAAGAAGAGAACCCCTTCACGAATTTACGATAGTAAGAACAAAAACCGAGAAAACTTCGTAACTGTTTTTTTGTGTGGGGGATCGGCCAATCTCTCACGGCAATAATCTTTTCGGGATCCGTAGTGACGCCTTCTTCCGAAATAATATGTCCCAAATATTTTATATTTCTTTGAAAGAAAACACATTTTCAGGATTCATTTTTAAATTAGCTTCCTTCAATCGCGAGAATACCAAATTTAAATTCTCCAACATTTCATCGAAAGTTTTTCCGAAAATAATTATGTCATCCAGATATACTAAACATTTTTCCGATAAGAGACCGTGTAAAACCTTTTCTATTAATCGTTCAAAAGTCGCGGGAGCATTACATAGACCAAACGGCATTACGGTAAATTGCCAAAGACCTCTGCCGATAGAGAAGGCCGTTTTTTCCCTGTCCTCGGGACGGATTTTAAGTTGCCAATAACCGCTCTTTAAATCTAATGAGGAAAACCAAGAGTTACCTGAGAGTTGGTCTAAAATATCGTCAATTCTAGGAAGAGGGTATGAATCCTTTACCGTCACATCGTTTAACTTCCGATAGTCGACGCAAAATCTTATACCGCCGTCCTTCTTTTTTACCATAACGGCTGGAGAAATCCATGGACTTTGTGACTCCTCTATGACTCCTGTTCCTTCATATCCTCAATAATTTTATCCACTTCCTTCCTTAAATGAATAGGAATTCGACGAGGTGCCTGTTTTATGGGGAGAGAGTCTTTTAAGTTAATGGCATGCTCTAAAACACTACAATTGCCAGCCGTAATATTTTCAGAAAACACATCGGAGAAATCATTTAAAAAGTTAGCAAAAATTTCCTTTTCCACACCCTTCAGATTCAAAGAACTATTTTCAAAAAGATTTTCCAAAATAGGTGGAATTTTATAAGAATTTTCGATTCGAGAACAATTAAAAGTTTTATTTTCTTTGGACTTAAATTCGTTGAATTCGAAATCAAAAATATTTTGCAAATTAATTTTCTTAAGAAAATCTATCCCTAAAATACAATCATCGCTTGTAGCAGCAACAAACATAGGACACAAAATTGAATGTCTTCCAATCTCCACCTTTACTTCAACTTGAAATTCAACGGAAACTTTTTCTCCTGTCGGATATCTCAAATTGCAATTTTCAACTCTAAACCTTTTTAATATCCTTGTCTACCAATTCTTTTTTTAGTATAGAAACATCGGAGCCCGTGTCTACTTTTAAAGAACAATCTTTACCATTTATTCTGCCATTGTAACAAAAATTATTTTGACCAATCCTAGCAACATCAAAATCAATAAAACAATTCGCTATCGGGGCCTTTTGGGAGAAAGTTGAGCTACCCCCGCGAAGCTCAACTAAACCGCGTTTCCCTTCTCTACAGGGCATTCTGCCCGGAAATGCCCCGTCTTCCCGCACGTCCAGCATCCCCTACTTTTCGCGGAAAAATTATTCCCCCGCCTTTCCTCTTTCAAAGGAACTCTCTTTCCATGCTCCGTTCGGTGCGTTGTTCTTTTCGCTGCTCCCGGCTTTCTTTTCAAAATCCCCCCGCGCACCGTTCCTCTCCGCCCTCTGAAAACTCGCGCTTTTCCCTCCTTTTCAAAATTTTCCCCTTGTATCGTTTTCACGATTTTCGCTCTCTCAATGGCCAAATTTAAAGAGGTTATTCCGTCCAATTGGAGGGTCCTCCTCAAGAAACCGTCGTGGAGAGCAGAAATAAATTGCGCGCACGCGATCTGTCCCTAACCGCGTAGGAACATTCGGGATATGCAAGCCGCGACAGCCTTTCTAGCTCCGCGCCAAAGGAAGCGAGATCTTCCCCGTATCTTTGTTTTCGATTTGTAAATATCGAATAATAATTTTGAGTTAGGCTTCCTTCCCCGAAAGCAATTCTAATTTCGATGTTAATTCCGCGAAAGTGAGCCTATCGAAATTCTCAATATTTTCCAGAACGATCCGCGCTTTTCCCGCAAACTCAGCGGCTAAAGCGACAGTCTTCGCGGATTCGTCCCAATTATTCTGCGCGCGCGATCAGAAGAAACTGGGAGAGGAAACTCCCGCAGCGGAACTTTCCCGTCAA
>NW_020229235.1:600890-620780 GCF_003227725.1 Camponotus floridanus
AAAAAAACACAATTGGTAAAAGTGAACACTATATTCAACGCAATTTGTGTCGGGTGATGAAACACGCGAAAAAAGCTGTTGAATACGAGAAACTATGAACTCTTTCGCACATCCGATTTACGCGAGTGGTACGAACAGCACGTTATCGAGTCCACCCTAGCGTCTCTGGAAGAGTTTCAGGAACGCGATAGCGGGTGGGCTTTGTCGCGAATACTGAACTTGACCGTAAATATAACAAGTACAATCCTTTGCGCGCGGGATGTCACATCAATTGCCGCGGGAGATTATGATGAAGAGAGCGGTGATTAACGTGCAATCAAAGGACAATGCATGTTTCGCATGGGCAGTGGTCGCCGCTCTGTATCCCGCCGAAAGTCACGTGGAACGGGAATCATCATACCCGCATTACGCGACAGTGCTGAATCTCCGGGACATTGAGTTTCCAGTGACTGTGAATCAGATTAAAAAATTTGAACATGCAAATGACATTTCAATCAATGTGTACGGCATCGAAGACAAAAACATTGTCCCGATACGTCTTTCGGACTAGAAGCGGGACAAGCATGTGAATCTGCTGTACATTGAAGATGACAACAGCGTGGGACATTTCGCTTGGATCAAGAATTTATCCCGGCTCGTGAGCTCACAATTGAGCAAACGCAAGACTCAAAAATATATCTGCAATCGGTAAGTTTATTTTATATTATTTGGATAATTATAGGTTATACACTTTGTTACATAAATCTTAATTAAAATTTTTTTTCTTTACAGATGCCTTCATTATTTTGGTTCGGATAACAAGTTGCCGTCGCATAGATCGACTGTGGAAAGCTGAACGATTGCGCTGTCCGATTGCCGAGCGACAAGGATAAGTGGCTCGAGTTCAGCAACCCTAATTGGAAGGAACGGCTTCCATTCGTGGTCTACGCCGACTTGGAATGTGTCCTGGCCAAGACGAAAGAAGAAAAATTATATCAACGCCATCAAGTATTTAGTTTAGCTTATTATGTACATTGTTCGTAGTACGACTCATTATCAGCGTATCATTCGCGTCGTAGCGTTGATTGTATAGCATGGTTCGTCGCAGACCTTAAAAATTTGGCATTACGTGTAAAAAATATTTTAAAAACAAATGTCTCCATGGTAAATTTAACGTCCGAAGAGTAGGAGAAATTCCATAGAGCCACTCGTTGTCATATATGCGAAAAGCCGTTTGCGCAAGACGATACACGCGTTCGCGATCATTGCCATCTGACCGGGCGGTACAGAGGTCCTGCACACTCAAATTGTAATCTAAATTATAAAGATTCTTTTTGTATTCCGATAGTGTTTCACAATTTATCCGGTTACGATTCTCATTTTATTATCGAGGAAATAGCCATAGCGTTTGAAGGGAAAATCGAGTTATTACCGATAACCAAGAAAAAATATATTTGGTTTACGAATAAAAAATATATTTGGTTTACCACAAAAGTGTTGATTTTAAAGAAGAATCAAAAAATCAAATAAAATTACGTTTCATCGATTCATACCAATTTCTCGCATTGAGTCTCGATAAATTGGCATCATTTTTAGATAAAGATAAGCTTAAAATTTTAAAATCGGAATTTCAACATTTATCAACAGAAAATTTCAATTTGTTAACGCGAAAAGGTGTATTTCCGTACGAATACATCGATTCCGTCGACAGGTTGCATGATACGTGTTTACCACCGCGTGAATCGTTTTACAGTTTCTTGACCGGTGAAACTTTATCCGAGAGCGATTACGCGTACGCTGAGAACGTCTGGACACGATTCTTCATTCGGACGCTAGGTGAATATAGCGACTTGTACTTCAAAATTGATGTCTTGTTATTAGCCGACATTTTCGAGAACTTTCGAGATAAATGTATCGAAAGTTGTGGACTCGACCCCGCGTATTACTATACTCTCCCCGGATACACGAGGGACGCTATGTTGAAGCATACAAAGATTACGTTCGAGTTGTTTACAGACATCGACATGGTTATATTTATCGAACGTGGTATACGTGGCGGTCTGAGCCATTGTTCGGGTAGATACGCTCGCGCTAATAACAAGTACATGGAGTCGTACGATCCATCGAAACCATCATCGTACTTGATGTACTTTGATGTAAATAATTTGTACGGATGGGCAATGTGTCAACTATTGCCCTATGCTGATTTTCGATGGGTCGACGATGTGTCAAATTTTGACGTATCATCCATCGCGCCTCTTTTACGGGCTATATCCTCGAAGTGGACCTCGAATACCCACAACATCTTCACGATGCACACACTGACCTACCGTTTTGCCCGACACACGACAAACCACCTGGCAAGCGGGAATTCAAGCTGCTTGCAATGTTATACGATAAGAAGCGTTACGTGATACACTACCGCAACCTGCAGCAGTGTACACGTCACGGTCTTCATGTAACAAAAATACATCGAATTTTACAGTTTTCTCAATCTCCCTGGCTTCAAAATTATATAGAATTAAATACACATTTCAGAACATTGGCTAAAAATGATTTCGAAAAAAATTTATATAAATTAATAAATAATGCGGTATTTGGCAAAACGATGGAAAATGTGCGCAATCGTGTCGATGTAAAATTATTAACAAAGTGGGACGGTCGGTACGGCGCAGAGGCGATGATCGCGAAACCAAATTTCCACAGCAGAAGCGTTTTTTCAGAAAACTTAATCGCTGTGGAATTGCATAAACTCGAGGTGAAATTCTACAAACCGATTTACGTGGGTATGTGCATCCTCGACATATCCAAGACATGTTCGTACGAATTTCATCACGAGTATATGACACCAATGTATCGCGACAAATGTCGGGTAATGTACACCGATACAGACAGTCTCATATATCACATCGAGTGTGCGAATGTATATGAGAATATAAAGCGTGACATTGTTAGAGTCGATACGAGCGATTATGCGGTGGACAATGCGTACGGTATACCGCGTGTAAATAAAAAGGTGCCGAGTCTGATGAAGGACGAAAATAACGGTGCCATAATGACCACATTCGTCGGACTCAGAGCAAAGATGTACGCGTTACGAGTGAATGGGAAAAAGGATACTGTTGCGCCCGCGGCGAGGACTTCGATATTAATCGAAGTCGCGCGCGAAGAGAACGGCCGCTCGCGAGTCGTGCGGAATAAACGAACACTCTTTTAATAGCGAACAAGGAACTTTAATACTGAGCACAACACAACACAGAACAACGTTTTCGTACAATCACAAAAAGTCGCGGCGCGATACAGAAAACGCGTCCGCTCAGCTAGACAGCTGGCTCGGAACTCTGCTGACGGTCGCCGTTTATAAATATTCTTCTTGACGACGAGACAGAAAACGATCTTCCTCCGAACATCACGGGAGACCAATTATTAACCCGCAGGGAAGGACTCCGGGGACGTAACACTACCACCCTCCTCCCCTTCAAGGTTGTCGTCTCGACAATCAGAAACAGGGGGGGGGGGTATCCAACGCTGTCCTAAAACTGTGCCTTGATGTCGACTCTAGGACTCCGCCATTTTGGATTCAAATGTACATCTGCACACGTCGACTCCAGGGTACCGACGAGTCTCCTTGCTCTCCCTAGACTTCTGTCACAGGTTACCGAGCGACTTCGTCATTCTGGTCCCAATCGACTAACAGCCAAATGTCGACTCCAGGGCTCCGACGAATCATCCTGCCCCGAGCTGCTGCCTCAGGTTACCGAGCGATCCGCCGTTTCGAACCCAATCAACCTTCGATGTTCGTTCTGCTACATCCCGGTTTCCCTGGGAGCTTTTCGGATAAGGGGGGGGGGTAACTTCCGTGGACCCTTCGTTCCTTAAGAACTCCCCAAATCTCCGCCTCGGCATTTACCCCAAGACCACACGGGAAAACCACGGATCAAAAACCGTGGGCAAGGCGGTCTTCAAAAAAAACGAAGAATCAGATGACGACGATAAGAAATTCTCTCTCCTAAGCAGAACCTTCTTCAAATCAAAGGTCCTGAAAAAGAAAACAAAGATTACGCAGCAGCTACCTTTTATTTCTATTTCGTAGAAACCCCCCCCCCGCCTCCTTCAAATTTCCTAACTGGTAGACATTTCCGGGCTCCAATCTACTTTAACTATTCTAGTCTCTTTCTAGAAAAAGAGCTATCCTATCCGCATGTACAACTTTTTTCCTATGTCTAGGAGTCTTTTGGATGCAGTAAACTACGTCGTTAAGTTTTTTAATAATTAAATAAGGACCTTCCTAATTGCTTTGCAATTTCTGAGCCCTCCTCTTACTTCTCTTAGGATTATATAACCAGACTCTCTCTCCCTCCTGAAAAGAGAACAGTTCTAACCTTCTGATCATATCTTGCTTTCATTCGCGAAGACTTCAAGACCATGCGTTCCCTAACACAAGAATGAATTTCCTCTAATTTTTCTTTCAAACTTTCCACAAAATTTTCTGGAGGCAACCTTTCTTCATCAAATTTAGGAGTTCCTCGAAACAAGTCCACCGGCAACCTAAGCTCTCGAGCAAAGTATAATTCGGCAGGAGTCACTTCAGTGGTCTCATGCTTCGATGATCTATACGCTAAGAGGAACATAGGAATCCATTCATCCCAATCTTTCTGATTCTCGGAAATGTATTTCGCCAAGTAATTGAGAATCGTCTGGTGTTGACGTTCCACCTGGCCGTCCGATTGAGGATGAAGAGCAGTAGTCCTTGTCTTTTTAATACCAAGAAGTCGCGTCAATTCTCCAAATAACTGTGACTCGAAATTTCTCCCCTGATCTGTGTGAACTTCAAGAGGCACTCCATGTCTTGATACAAACTGATTCACAAAAACTTCAGCCACTTAGCTCTAATATTTTTGACAGGGAAGGCTTCTACCCATTTTGTAAAACAATCTACCATTACAAGAAGATACTTATTCCCTGATTTAGTTAAAGGAAGAGGCCCAAGGGTATCCGTTTGTACCCTCTCCAAAGGAACTTCAACGTTGTAAATTTGTAACGGGGATTTCCCCTTTTCAAATGGACCTTTCCTGGACACGCAGATCTTGCATGTTCTGCACCATTTCTCAACGTCCTGTTTATATTTGGCCCAATAGAATCTTTTTCGGATTTTCTCTAAGGTCTTGTTGACTCAAAAATGTCCTCCGGATGGGGAATCATGCATTTCCTGTAAAACTTCCTTCCGATCTCGTGAAACTACCAATTGAAGGAAACTTGTTCGAAGATTTGGGGCTTCCCATTTCTTATAGAGAATTCTATTTTTTAGAATGAGAGAATCCCAGTAAAGCCAATAAATTTGAACTGAAATATCTTTAGCAGGAACTTCCGAGTGCAATGGTCTTCTTCCTGTTTCTTTACCTTGCAAAATGAAAGATATGCTTGGATCTGTTCGCTGTGCCTGACGCCATTCTTCAAGATTTTCTTTCGCAAGCGCAATACGAGCGACCATTTCCTCTATTCCCTCTGCACTCTTCTTTTCAATTTTGGTGCAGTATCCGCATCCTAAAGTCTCACATAATCGCCTTGAAAGTCCGTCGGCATTTCCGTGAGATTGTCCCTTTCGGTAAACAACTTCGAACTCAAATTCCTGAAGCCTTTCGAGCCATCGAGCCAATTGTCCTTCTAAATTTTTAAAAGACATGAGCCATTTTAACGATATATGATCCGTACTAATTATAAATTTCCTTCCTAAAAGATAGTGACGAAAAAATTTTAAAGAATCCATAATCGCTAACAATTCTCTTCTAGTCACACAATAATTTCGTTCAGTCTTGCTAAGTACTTTACTAAAATACCCAATCACTTTCTCTTCTCCCTTTTGTCTTTGGGATAACACTGCACCGATTCCGATGTTGGATGCGTCAGTACCTAGAATGAACTCATCTTCCCCTTTTGGAAAAGCTAATATCGGAAGATGATAACATCGTTTTTAATAATTCAAAAGCATTCCTGGCATTCCTTTCCCCAAACGAATTTAACTTGATTTTCTGTTAATACGTAAAGGGGCTTCGCCAAAGAAGAGAACCCCTTCACGAATTTACGATAGTAAGAACAAAAACCGAGAAAACTTCGTAACTGTTTTTTTGTGTGGGGGATCGGCCAATCTGTCACGGCAACAATCTTTTCGGGATCCGTAGTGACGCCTTCTTCCGAAATAATATGTCCTAAATATTTTATATTTCTTTGAAAGAAAACACATTTCTCAGGATTCATTTTTAAATTAGCTTCCTTCAATCGCGAGAATACCAAATTTAAATTCTCCAACATTTCATCGAAAGTTTTTCCGAAAATAATTATGTCATCCAGATATACTAAACATTTTTCCGATAAGAGACCGTGTAAAACCTTTTCTATTAATCGTTCAAAAGTCGCGGGAGCATTACATAGACCAAACGGCATTACGGTAAATTGTCAAAGACCCCTGCCGATAGAGAAGGCCGTTTTTTCCCTGTCCTCGGGACGGATTTTAAGTTGCCAATAACCGCTCTTTAAATCTAATGAGGAAAACCAAGAATTACCTGAGAGTTGGTCTAAAATATCGTCAATTCTAGGAAGAGGGTATGAATCCTTTACCGTCACATCGTTTAACTTCCGATAGTCGACGCAAAATCTTATACCGCTGTCCTTCTTTTTTACCATAACGGCTGGAGAAATCCATGGACTTTGTGCCTCCTCTATGACTCCTTGTTCCTTCATATCAATAATTTTATCCACTTCCTTCCTTAAATGAATAGGAATTCGACGAGGTGCCTGTTTTATGGGGAGAGAGTCTTTTATGTTAATGGCATGCTCTAAAACACTACAATTGCCAGCCGTAATATTTTCAGAAAACACATCGGAGAAATCATTTAAAAAGTTAGCAAAAATTTCCTTTTCCACTCCCTTCAGATTCAAAGAAGTATTTTCAAAAAGATTTTCCAAAATAGGTGGAACTTTATAAGAATTTTCGATTCGAGAACAATTAAAAGCTTTATTTTCTTTGGACTTAAATTCGTTGAATTCGAAATCAAAAATATTTTGCAAATTAATTTTCTTAAGAAAATCTATCCCTAAAATACAATCATCGTTTGTAGCGGCAACAAACATAGGACACAAAATTGAATGTCTTCCAATCTCCACCTTTACTTCAACTTGAAATTCAACGGAAACTTTTTCTCCTGTCGGATATCTCAAATTGCAATTTTCAACTCTAACCTTTTTAATATCCTTGTCTACCAATTCTTTTTTTAGTATAGAAACATCGGAGCCCGTGTCTACTTTTAAAGAACAATCTTTACCATTTATTCTGCCATTGTAACAAAAATTATTTTGACCAATCCTAGCAACATCAAAATCAATAAAACAATTCGTTATCGGGGCCTTTTGGGAGAAAGTTGAGCTACCCCCGCGAAGCTCAACTAAACCGCGTTTCCCTTCTCTACAGGGCATTCTGCCCGGAAATGCCCCGTCTTCCCGCACGTCCAGCCTACTTTTCGCGGAAAAATTATTCCCCCGCCTTTCCTCTTTCAAAGGAACTCTCTTTTCATGCTCCGTTCGTGCGTTGTTCTTTTCGCTGCTCCCGGCTTTCTTTCCAAAATCCCCCCGCGCGCCGTTCCTCACCACTCTCGCGCTTTCCCTCCTTCTTTCAAAATTTTCCCCTTGTATCGTTTTCACGATTTTCGCTCTCTCAATGGCCAAATTTAAAAAGGTTATTCCGTCCAATTGGAGGGTCCTCCTCAAGAAACCGTCGTGGAGAGCGGAAATAAATTGCGCGCACGCGATCTTGTCCCTAACCGCGTAGGAGCATTCGGGATATGCAAGCCGCGACAGCCTTTCTAGCTTCGCGCCAAAGGAAGCGAGATCTTCCCCGTATCTTTGTTTTCGATTTGTAAATATCGAATAATAATTTTGAGTTAGGCTTCCTTCCCCGAAGAGCAATTCTAATTTCGATGTTAATTCCGCGAAAGTGAGACTATCGAAATTCTCAATATTTTCCAGAACGATCCGCGCTTTCCCTCGCAAACTCGCGGCTAAAGCGACAGTCTTCGCGGATTCGTCCCAATTATTCGCGCGCGCGATCAGAAGAAACTGGGAGAGGAACTCCCGCAGCGGAACTTTCCCGTCAAATGTGTCGGGTTTTAATTTTAAACCCGTTCCCGCAATATTATTAGGAGGACTTAGCTCGATTTCCTCCCGCGAAGCGATTCTCTGCTCCAGCCGTCGGAGTTCCTTGTCGCGCTGTCGCAGCAGGGCTTCAAATTGTGTGCGCTCCTGCTCCCGTTGGTCACGCAGCTCCCTGATCTCTCGGAGCGCAGTTTGCAGGACATTCTCCTCCGACGGAGCCTCCGAATTCGATGAGGGATGACGCGGAGTCTGCGAGCGAGTTACTCTCGGCGAATGTTGCGTCATCATCTTCCTCATCCCTTCGTAGCTCGTTGTATCAGCCCGTCACTCGTTTTATCCCGGACGAGCCCCCAAAAAATGTTGCGCCCGCGACGAGGACTTCGATATTAATCGAAGTCGCGCGCGAAGAGAACGGCCGCTCGCGACTCGTGCGGAATAAACGAACACTCTTTTAATAGCGAACAAGGAACTTTAATACTGATCACAACACAACACAGAACAACGTTTTCGTACAATCACAAAAAGTCGCGGCGCGATACAGAAAACGCGTCCGCTCAGCTAGACAGCTGGCTCGGAACTCTGCTGACGGTCGCCGTTTATAAATATTCTTCTTGACGACGAGACAGAAAACGATCTTCCTCCGAACATCACAGGAGACCAATTATTAACCCGCAGGGAAGGAACACGGGGACGTAACAATAAGAAGAAAGTCAAAGATGTCAAGAGCAACGTTGTCACGAGAACGATAACGTTTGACGATTACACGCGGTGCTTGAACGAAGAGATTGAAATGACGCGTCAGCAGTCGTGTATACGATCTAAATTACACCAAGTATACACGATCCGCGAGACAAAAATTGCTCTGAATCCGTACGACGACAAGCGGTATATCGTACCCGATACCACCGATACATTACCGTGGGGACATTATCAGATACCGTTGTAAATAAATCTATATTTTATTTTTTGTATATTTTGTACATAATCATGTATATATTTTTATATTTTGTACATAACCATGTATATATTTTGTACATAATCATGTATATATTTTATACATTTTATATATATATATATATATATATATATACATATACAGGGTGACCCATTTTAACTTAGGCAGCCAAATAACTCGAAAAATAAGCACACTACGAAAAAATGGTTAGAATCAAAATTTCGTCATTTCGAGGGGGACGTACAATGACGTTAAAATCAGCCCCCCCACCCCTCCCCCTGGGCGGTGAGGGGGGGCAAGTTTGAAATCTTAAATGGGAACCCCTATTTTCATTGCACATTCTTGTAGCTTATCTCGAGAGCTTTCCAAAACACTATAATTAAGTACCTTTTTATTAAGTACTTTTTGAGTTATAAGGCTTGAAATAATTTCTTAATTTTACATAAACCATAAAATATCTAGTAAACCATTCATTTTTCGATTATCTTACCTTCATACTTTTATGTACAAAATAATGAGAGGAATCAATTGGTGTAAAGAAAACATACAGTTGTTTTTAAGAAAAAATATGGAATTGTTAATTGCAAATTACATATTTTTTCTTAGAAACAACTATGTGTTTTCTTTACACCAATTGATTCCTCTCATTATTTTGTACATAAAAGTATAAAAGTAAGATAATCGAAAAATGAATGGTTTACTAGATATTTTATGGTTTATGTAACATTAAGAAATTATTTCAAACCTTATAACTCAAAAAGTACTTAATAAAAAGGTACTTAATTATAGTGTTTTGGAAAGCTCTCGAGATAAGCTACAAGAATATGCAATGAAAAATAGGGGTTCCCATTTAAGATTTCAAACTTGCCCCCCCTCACCGCCCAGGGGGAGGGGTGGGGGGGCTGATTTTAACGTCATTGTACGTCCCCCTCGAAATGACGAAATTTTGATTCTAACCATTTTTTCGTAGTGTGCTTATTTTTCGAGTTATTTGGCTGCCTAAGTTAAAATGGGTCACCCTGTATATATATATATATATATATATATATATATATAATATATATATATTTTATACGCATATTTTATGTTTCAATAAATGTTTACAACACATTATTTTTATGAATCCAAGAGTTGTATGATTTATCCATTCCCAACCATTTCACGTAAACCTCGTCACCCTTTTTTTGTAAAATTTTTTCCACGAGATATACGTCGGGATTGGCGACGCGTTGTAACTCGTATTCATAGAATCTTCCAGCGATGGGATTTCCCCGCGAATCTTCGAGTATGAATGTCGCGGGATTAATTTTCTGCACCACGATAATCTTAAAAATTTCGGTCGTTCAATTTGGTGTGAAACCTTGTTCAAAGATGGTCTTGTATTTGCTCACGCGTACCGAATCACCTACTTTAAATTTTGCCGGAGCCGCAATTTTTAAGTTGCTGTACACCGTATTTAAAAGTTTTTCGGCGATCGTCCGAGTGACGTCGACAGATCTCATACCGATGGTGCGATGTTTTCTCGTATTGTACTCTGCAACGAGTCGAGATAGCTTATCGATCCATTTATAATTTCCATTCAGCGTAAACATTTTCCACATATTGTTTTTTAAAGTACGATTGAATCGTTCCATGACCGAGGCTTTCATAACAGAATATGTCGAGTAATGATTAATGTTGTGTTTCTTCATGAGTTTCTGCACACTCGAGTTGTAAAATTCTTTTCCTCTGTCGGTTTGAAAATTTTTCGGACACCTTTTATCATCTCCAATAATCATTGTGATCGTTTCGGACATTTCGTTCCCACTCTTACTCTTGAGCGGTACGATCCACGCATACTTGCTCAACACATCGATAACCGTGAGTATGTATTTATGACCCTTGTTGAGTCGAGAGTACGAACGCATGTCCACCACGTCCGCCTGCCACAGATCATCGTATCCGCGTACAATGACGCGTCTTCGTGGAAAATTTCTTCTCGCCGGCGCATGTAATTCCTCGACTAGTTGCCGCTTTTCGGAGATGTTTTTGTTCTCTCGCACGTTTGATCGAGGCATAATTAATATGCAATATTAGTATATCTCGCTTACTGTGTCGAGTTAGATGTTGCATGTCTCAGCACATTCTCTATCTCATGCATCATTAATCGCAGCGCCTGCACGTTTGTTTCGAGCGCGATAATTTTTTGCTCAATTTCTCCCTATCGATCTCTCAAAAGTTTATCTACGTATCGTTTGTTGACGACGTCGGTATCAGCTTCTGGTTGCGCTACGCGTTGAATCTTGCGCGACCTTGCGTCAAAGCCGGTAGTAGTTTGGCAGAGAGCGTTATCGCGAACGTAATTTCTCAATAATCCATTCCATTCATAGTACAAATTGTTCGACGTTCCCAACGATAATCCAAATTTATTAATCGACATTTCGGTACCGAGAACATTGACCGAATGACGCGTATCGCCGACGCATAGTTTAATTTATAATAATGTCGGCCTCGCGAAGTTCTTCGATAATTGACAAGATTTCATTGTCATGAGCATTGTTGCCGGCTCGACGCGAGGCGTCCAGCAATCGCAAACGATCCACCAATTCGTTGGGATCGTTCCAATGCACGTAATCGATCATGTTGTTGCTTAGCGTCATGGTGCGCGGCGCGTCTATACCTCTTCCCATCTTTCTATCGGGGAATAATGGTGCAATTATATATTTGTACTTGTACCCTTTATTAGTTTTAATAGGATTATTAACTTTGTTGTCACGTTTATGCGCATTTGTTATATTTAATATACTTTGATATTTATGCAAATCGTCTCGAGTATATTTTTTATGATTGGGAAATTTTTTTAAAATCAAATCGTAGATTCCTTCGGTTTCCTTATATTTTATTCCATCGATAATTATATTATCTTCCTTGTCCACATCGAAACATTTATCACCGAGCATCATTCCTTCGTTGGTAAATTTAACACCGTAGACGTAATCCATGCTCTTATTTTTATCAACACTCATAATATCTCCTATATATTTTTGCGCCAGTGGACCTAAATGCTCTCGGAACGTTTTCTGACCTTCGGACGTTTCTAATTCGTGTCGGACCGATGTTACAAACGAATCGGGTGTGGTCTCGTAAATTTCTTCAACGGATGTGGATGGTATTGTTTGACACGGTTGTACTTTTATCGGAGTAGAAACAGTAGCCATATTAGAAAATTGCTTCCTTCGCTTTGATCGATTCGGTGTCGAATATATCGGTGAATCGTTTATCGGCATATTTATCCGTGCTCGCTTTAGTCCTTGCTTGGACTCTTTTATTTTTTCCTCGTGCTTCTCTTCAAACGTCAAACTCAACGGTTCGATTTTCAACGCATCAGATTCCACAGTATTTTCGACAAGCTGT
Source organism: Camponotus floridanus (assembly GCF_003227725.1). Lineage (NCBI taxonomy): Eukaryota > Metazoa > Arthropoda > Insecta > Hymenoptera > Formicidae > Camponotus > Camponotus floridanus. The sequence continues at coordinate 613,363 of NW_020229235.1, forward strand.
TTTAAAGGCTCGGTAATCGGTTTAAATTGCTTTTCCAATATGATATCTTCCTCCATTTTACCAGTTTTCAAAGCGCGATATTTTTTGCGAATCGATTCGCTCGTTTTTGCAATCTCTGTCGCAATCTTTTCACGATCGCCATTCATGATGCTCGATTAATGTGTCGATGATGATTGATCGCTTTACGGTATCACGAAATCATTAAATCCCCTTCTATATCGTCCATTGATCAACGTACTATCTTTATCAATGACTACGAAGTCATACTTGCGTTGCCAACATTTCTGACACAATGCACGGAAATCGTCGTAAGACATATCGGTATTCACGTGATCGTTGTACACATGTTTCAAGTTTGTGCCGTCTTGTTTAAACAGGATCAGCAGGTTCGCGTTGTCGCGTATAAGATGCTTAGATATCTTGGCGTACGTCTGACAAAGATAGAAACAGTCAACGCTCGAGTGTCGACCCATTGCAAAGTACTCTCTTATCGTATACTTATCGTATGCTTGTCGTATGCCACGTCATCAAAGATAAAGATGGAATTCGGAAGCGCCTCACTCGGTGGAATGACATCGCTGTTATTAGAGAATGTAAAGTAGCCGATTTCATCAACAGGTGCAAATAAATTTTCCAAGTATTTGTATTTCGGTTGTTGAAGCGATTTCGAGTATACGTACACGTTCTCGAAACGTACACCGTGCGGACTTTCTATCAAACTAATCAACACGTTTGTTTTACCACAGTTTGAAGGGCCGCAAACGATACCGCGTATAGTAGTCGGCAGCATGTTTCTATGCTTGCGTACTTTTTTTTCCGATATTAGTCTGTCGTCGAAATTTGATATTTTGATTACCCGCGCTTGTCGCACGAACCGCATGTTTTCTCTTTCGAATCAATTTTGCGAATGATCGCGAGGGGGAGACCTATTTATAGAAGTGTCTCGACTCGAAACCGCTCAGTATCAAAAATGTTTCTCCTTCTGTCGGATGAGAGAGACATTCTCGGGCTTACCGCCAAACAACTGCAGTATATCCCAAAGATTTTATTACTTCAAAATTTTGGTGATTACGTGGAACGATTGTGGGACAAGCTTCCAGAATATATAAAGGCTGATCCGGAGGTTCGACAATATCGTTCGTGCACGCGACATTACAACCAGCCGTGGCAACGAACACACATTGACGGTCCGCCTCCATTGATAAAAGATTGCGACGTATGTCAGCGAGAATTGTAAAAGGCAGCGATCTCTTAAATCGTGCGATAAACGCGCTTCCCATCGAATTACATATTCTCGGTTATCAGTTTTGCGGGCCGAGAACTCGATTAGAGAAACGATTGGCTAGAGGTGATCGAGGCATCAATCCATTGGACGCGGCGTGTCGCGAACACGACATTGTTTACGCGCGAAGCAACGACCTCGACCAACGTCACATCGCTGATCGCATACTAGCTGCAAGAGCGCGAGAACGCATTACCACGAGGGATTAGACTCTCGGTGAAAGAGCAGCCGCTACGACTGTTTGGGCGGCAATGAAGGCAAAGACAAAACTCGGCATGGGAATGAAAAAGTCATCGACGACAAAGAGGAGGAAGAAACGAATACTTCCAGTAGCGAAACGTGGTGGTATTTTACCACTTTTACCGTTGTTGGGAGTTGTCGGTTCATTGGTCGGTGATGCGGCGGGAATCGCAAAGGCGGTAAACCAAAGCAAGGCTGCGCAATGTCAGCTGGAAGAGATGCAGCGTCACAATCGCGCTATGGAAGGTCGCGGACTTTATCTCGCTCCGTATAAGCGTGGACAGGGATTCTCAACAAAGTCTAAGAGAAAAAAAAAACGTCGAAAAAACATTTAAAATGCCTACGGGTGCGACAACTAACGTGCAATTGGAACAATTTGCAAAACGTATGCGTATACCTTTCTTTAGAAGTGTTTTCATGCGCAATAATTTACCGATGAGCGGTGTACGACGAAACGAGAGCGGTATCGTCAATTTGGATGACGTTGATGGTCCCGGTACTCATTGGGTGGCGTACGTAAAGAGGGTGATCGTATCGTATATTTCGACAGTTTTGGAAATCTTCGACCACCCAAGGAACTTGTGCGATATTTCGGACGAGTGAAGATTGAATACAATTACACATCTTATCAAAGTTATAATCAGAGTATCTGTGGACAGTTGTGTTTAAAATTTCTTCAAACGATCAATTTAAAGCCTGACAATCCATCGTCATGACTCAGTATTCGTTCGATATGTCACTGACACTTACATTGACTGGCAGAAGCAACGTTCTCGCTGTAAGCTATTTCCCCGCTATAGATTTGACCGATGCCGATTACGAACTCGGATTAACGGATTTTGAAACTTATCACATGATTCCGAACGTAAATTTTTCGAATAATAAATTTTATTTTGACAACGACGACAAGGAAATTACGATTCCCGAAGGATCGTACGAATTGACATAAATGACTATCTCAAACGCGCAATTTTGCGAGATGAACACCTTTCCAGAGATGTTGAAAACGATTATGATGAGGAATATCCAATAGTGCTCCGCGCTAATCACAGTACGCTAAAGAGCGAAATCAAATGCGCCTACAGAATAAACTTTACCAAACCCGACAATGTAGGATCCTTGCTTGGATTCTCGTCGAATCATATATTGCAATCTCGCAAGTGGTATGAATCGGACGATCCTGTTAATATTATAAACGTAAATATTATTCGTATAGAATGCAACGTGACTACTGGTGCGTACAGCAACGGCATGCGCGTACACACGATACATGAATTTTCACCGAGCGTACCGTCGAGATATAAGATATCGGAAACGCCTGCACAGATCATTTATCTGCCGATCGTCGTACGAAGCATTACGGATTTAACGATACGTATTGTGGATCAAAGAGGTCGATTGCTCGATTTTCGTGCAGAGGAAATTACCATAAGATTGCATATACGGCGACGATCAACATAGTATGCTTGTGCTGAACGAAACGGAGCACGCGAGAGACAATACTTTTACGCGGGACAATACTATTGCAGTAAGGCGAGCAGTATCGGGTGACAATAATAAGATTGCCGTTAAAAAGAAGCTGAGCGCGTTGAATCGCGAATTTTTGAAATCATTGGGATTCATCGTACGAAAAGAATGATTGATGTTTTGAATATCGGAGGTGAGCCAGTCTTTGACGATCGCATCGTCAAGATTGAGACTCATACGTACAATCCGTACGCCAATATGACACTTGGATACAGCGATGAGATACGAATACCTATACAACATTAGAATTTGTACACGTTACCGTGCGAAAGCTTTCTTTACATCGAGGGAAGGTTTAATGTGCGTAATGCGAATGATGAAATGAAGGTTGTATTGGGAAACAATTGCGTCGCATTCATGTTTGATGAGCTTCGATACGAACTCGACGGAGTAGAGATTGATCGTAACAGAAATGTTGGAATAACATCGACGCTCAAAAATTATGTCTCTCTAACGCACCAGAAAAGTATAAACTTGAAGAATGCATCGTGGGATTTGATGTACAACGGTGACAAAAATTATTTTAACTTTTGCGTGCCGCTCAACATGTTGCTGGGATTTTGCGAAGATTATAAACATGTTGTGATTAACGCTCGTCACAAATTGATTTTGATACGTTCGCGCAACGATAATAATTGTCTATTCGGACATCCGTCGTCGGAAGCTGAGATTGAATTACTCAAGATACAGTGGCGTATGCCTCATGTAATATTGGACGAGATTAATAAATTATCAATGTTGCGAATGTTGGAAAACGGACGATACTTGAACATGAGTTTCCGATCTTGGGATCTATACGAATTTCCTCTCTACATAGCAAGACCAAACATTCGTGGACCGTGAAAGCCGCCTCCCAGCTAGAGAAACCGCGATACGTGATCTTTGCACTGCAAACTGGTAAAAAGAATTCGGTGCCGCAAGATGTTATATTGTTCGATGACTGCAAATTGACCAACGTTAAACTCTATTTAAACTCGGAATTTTATCCCTACGATGATTTAAATTTAGATTTTGAAAAAAATAGGTTCGCCGTCCTATTCGACATGTACTCTCGTTTTCGCAAATCTTATTACGGATGCGAAAACAGCATCGCGCTATTAACCATTCCAAAATTTCTACATTGCGGTCCTCTGGCGGTCATTGATTGCTCGCGACAAAATGAGTCTGTCAAAACTGCTACCGTGGACGTGAAAATAGAGTATGAGTGCATGGAAAATATACCGGCGAATACTACCGCCTATTGTCTCATCTTGCACGATCGGGTTGTCGAATATAATCCATTGACTAATGTAATCCGCAAAATTATATAGGTCAGCAAATATCCCCTCCATTGCACATGAAGAAAAATATAAAAGATTGAGATGTTTGACGATCGACATCAGTCTGCGATCGGATCTTATCATCATGGCTGCGCCAACGTTTGTGTCCTGCAAGGATTTATCGTTGGGAAAAATTTTGTCGTGAAGGAAGCTGCGGTTTTGAGAAAAGGATCCGTACTTTCTCATTACATTTTACATGTCCGGTACCGTGGTACATGAGTAGGTATATAAGGCGGGTTCTAACCCAGGTCCTCTCAGGGGGGGTGAGGCGCGCGGGGGATTACGGTGGCGCGGGGGAATGACGTCACGCGGGACGGAGGGGATTTCGGCAGCGGCGCGTGTTAGATGTTTTATCGCAATATTGTATTACATGCCCGATTGATAAACAATATTGCGTACGAACATGTTCGGTTTATAAATAATATAAACATCAGCATTTCTTCGAAATGCATCGCATGCGAGAACAACGCGTGCGAGGGAGAGGGAGCGATGGCGCGAGAGCAACGCGTGCGAGGGAGAGGGAGCGATGGCGCGAGAACAACGCGTGCGAGGGAGAGGGAGCGATGGCGCGAGAACAACGCGTGCGAGGAGAGGGAGCGATGGCGCGAGAACAACGCGTGCGACGAACGAGGCTTACAACTAGCGCGAGAGAGAGAGACTTATAACTAGCGCGAGACGAGACTTAGATTAACACATGGGAGATAACAATACTTACAACTAATTCAGGGATGGGAACGCAAGGAGAGGCATGCGAAATAATTAGATTTTTTTTTTAAATTAAAATATATATAAAATTTATTTTAAAATGTGTGTATGTGTATATTATACATATTTATGTGTGTGTGTGTGTGTGTGTGTGTGTGTGTATGTGTATTTAAAATTAAAATTAAAATGTAAGGTATAAAAATATAAAATGTAATGTTATAATAAAATATAATTATAAAAAATATATAAAATTAATTTTGGAGGGGGGGAGTTGCGCCGGTTCAGGGGGAGGCGGCTCCTGTAACAGAAAAAAAGATATTGGATTAATACAAGCATAGTTAGAGAGAGAGATTTAAAGATAAGATTTAAAAAAATAGTACTTACAATGTTTTAATGTGTGCACATGGGGCACATGTCGCACGGTAATATTTGAATCAGTGATTTCCTGCACTCTTTGCAGGATATATTGCTTAAATGTCGATAATTCATGCAGCGATGTTCCCGTACAGCACTAGCTTCCAGAAATAAAAACGATAGTCTTAGGAAGCATTCCGCACAATATTTCCGTCCATATTCTACATAATAGAACGATATGTAACATATTTTTATTGAATAAATATTGTGAATAGCTCCCCTAAATTTAATAATTGATAGGAAGAACAAATGGCAATAGAGAGCGAATAAGTAGGTGAAAAATTATAATAAAAAAAACAGTTATAATAATTTAATAAAAAGAGACGCAAGCGGTGAGAATGTACAGAGTCTCATGTAAATAGTCTGGAAATATATATACAAGTAAAAATAAAAATAAAAATAAAAATAAAGATAGTGGACGTTTCGGCTCTTGATTCGAGCCTTCTTCAGCGCAAAGATATAATATTAATAAATAGTAAGGGACATACAATAAATCATAATTACTAAAACGGAGAATAAATATAAGTTATGACGAGATCGCAGAGACGTAACGTTAATAATCGCTTGTCAAAAATATTGGTCTTCATGGTGAAAAGATGTGAAAGCCTTTATTAAGCGAATATAATAGAAGTAGAACAGTGGCTCGACAACAGTACAGGTGCAGTCTAAAATTGGGTCCGACAAATTATAGATATTAATGTTATAAAAGGATGAAAGAAATAAAAGTACTTACTAAGACACTGTTCTACTGTGGAACCAGAGATGGAAAGCAAGCAACAAGCTTCAAACATAAAATCGGTTACTGTCAAAAATGGCGGTGAGAGGCATTTATATATACTCGAACGTGACTTTCATATTATCGGTAGTTTGTTTATAATGTCATGATACAAAGATGGTAAACTTTCTGTGTCTGTCTGCAAATTTAAACCATTCTTCTGTCTTTTTATAAAAAGCATTTCTGAGATGAGTCTTCTATTATAAAAAAAAGTCTCATCAAGAACCTGAACGTCATTCCAACGAAAATCATGATCTCCTTGTAGTCTATGATTAGTAATGACAGAGCGAGTAACAGGATTTTTATTAATATGTGATCTATGCTCTGAAATTCTCGTCTTTAACATTCTCGATGTTTGGCCGACATATGAGGCATCGCAATCGGAACAGTTAATTTTGTAGACTACGTTTGTTTTACAGTTAGTGAGAATATAGTCTTTATGAACTTTAATAAACTTGTTTAGTTTATTCAGGCTGGTATAGGCAAGTTTTACGTTCAAGTTGTTTGTAACACCTCTGAACTGCTCAGTGACACCCGGCAGATATGGAACTGTAAAAAACGTGGAGGAATCGTTTGGTGCACTATGATCATTGTGAACACGACTATTAATCAAAAATCTTAGCCGTTGATTCATGACTTGAAAAACAAGGCTCAGAGGATATCCATTGTCCAGAAGGATCCTTACAACAAGGTCAAGATTTTTATAGTGAAAGGTCGGATGCGATAAAGAGAAAACCCTGTCCACGAGACCGATTATCGTGCCCTTCTTTTGGCAAAGTGGATGTTGAGAGAAATAATTCAGATATCTGCCCGAAAATGTGGATTTGTGAAACCAGTCAAATATTAAAACGTTATTATTAACAATTATAGTTACGTCCAAGAAGTTGATTTTTCTGTCAACCTCTAGTTCGCAAGTAAATTGTAATCTGTCATGAAAGGAATTAAAAATGGAAAGAATCGAGTCAATTGAGTCGGTAGGAACAGTCATTAAGATATCGTCAACATATCTAAAATAAATTCGTGGAGTAAATCTTAAAGTATTCAAGGCTCTCTCTTCTAAGTCCTGTAAAACTATGTCAGCTATGATAGGTGATATGGGAGATCCCATAGGGGTGCCGAAAGTTTGTTTATAAAAAATTTTATTGAAGGTAAAAAA
>NW_020229236.1:0-21285 GCF_003227725.1 Camponotus floridanus
AAGCTTTATATCTCCTAAGGATATCATTACAATAATGTTCTGTAAGAAATGCATAATTTTGTCGAGATATCATTCATATTCAAAATTATTCAAAGTCATTTATATTAAAAACTAACGTCAGAAACAAAAACAATAAGGTAATAGATATTGGTTTATTTAAGATGTATTGCAAAAGACAAGGAGTTACCATACCTTGCAAATTCGTTTACGCCACAGTCGCTTTTTATAACTTTTTTTTTTACTCTTGTGATCAATCACTGACGTAAATCCTAATACACAAATGCATTATTGCGAAATGCAGCAGTTGCCAAGCAATAATATCTAGCATATAAAGAATAAATTGTGGAAAAAAAAACGATCAGGCTTCCATATATATATTACACTTGTTATTATATTAGATCTATCACGGATTATGTGAAATATGATCAAGGGACAGCCATTTTCATGTGGGCAAACACATCGGGTGTCGCAGAATTTGATATCTCTCGATAAAGCGTGATAGTAAACATATAATTATAAAGGGTAAAACAATCAGAACTGTCAAATATGCAATATTTGACATTACTGTTTATCTTTGCTCTACAAAGTATACAAAAATAAGAAATTACATAATATATATATAATTTTTTTTACCCAACCTTATATTCTACCCACGTGAAAATGGCTGTCCTTGCATCGAAAATTAGCGAAGAGTAAAATCTAGAATAAAATCTATAGTTCATGATTAAAAACACAAAAAATGATTGGACATAAGAGGTGAATCCACGGTAACCAATCACCATCCGCATATGGCTATTATTACCAGAGAGAAGACTGAAAGCAGAGAGAAGCTTAAATTACCTATTGTAGACCCGGCCTTATGTATTAAGGTGCAATTTCACGCTAGAAACCAGCGGCAAATTAAAATCACTAGACTTTCTCTAGATATGGCGTCAATAAAATAAAGTTCAAACAGTTTCAACTTTTCCAGTGTGTAAAGCGGCCTTTTCATTGACGCTACTTTTTAGCGTCAATGAAATTGCACCTTAACAGTTGGCAGCCCTACGAGATAGGCTGTGCAGCACTGCGCGTATATAAAATAAATTTGAAATCGCTTCTAGCCTAACCATCTTCACGCGATCGACTTTATTTGAATTGCACGGCATCGCATCGAATTATGATGCGGCGCCGATTTGTTCGAACGTATTTCGGGATATCGCGATGCTGTATAAGCGTCGAATGAGCACGAATTGTCACGCAAATATGATAAATCACATCTACTCACCGTTCACCGGCTGTTCCACAGACCGCTCCACTCGCTCGCCTCGGGACGTCCCATTCCGATCTTGATGCACACGATATCATCAACGCGAACGCGCGACACTTTATTCGGCATTCCCGATATTCGCTCGCATCCGATAATCATCATCAAGGGCGCAAATAACACGACGCGACTTCGCTCCATCTTCGCGATCGCGCTATCACTGAACTGTGAAAAATAGCTGTCGCGCACTTTCACCGACATATTATGAAAGTCGCGCGATCATCCTTGGACACTTTCGACGCTCTTTCACTCGCGATATTCGTTTAAAAACGGTTAAAAGACGCGAAAAATGCGAACGTACGACGATCCGTGTAACTGCGTGATGACTCCGAGTCACGTATGACGTAGCAATGACGCGTATGACGTAGCAGTCACGCGCTAACATGGCGGCCGAACCAGTGCGCAGAAACGAATGCGCACTGGTTCGGCCGCCATGTTAGCGCGTGATCGCTACGTCATACGCGTCATACGTGAATTGGAGTCACACGCAGTTACACGGATCGTCGTACGTCCGCATTTTTCGCGTCTTTTAACCATTTTTAAACGAATATCGCGAGTGAAAGAGCGTCGAAAGTGTCCAAGGATGATCGCGCGACTTTCATAATATGTCGGTGAAAGTGCGCGACAGCTATTTTTCACAGTTCAGTGATAGCGCGATCGCGAAGATAGAGCGAAGTCGCGTCGTGTTATTTGCGCCCTTGATGATGATTATCGGATGCGAGCGAATATCGGGAGTGCCGAATAAAGTGTCGCGCGTTCGCGTTGATGATATCGTGTGCATCAAGATCGGAATGGGACGTCCCGAGGCGAGTGAGCGGAGCCTGTGGAACAGCCGGTGAACGGTGAGTAGATGTGATTTATCATATTTGCGTGACAATTCGTGCTCATTCGACGCTTATACAGCATCGCGATATCCCGAATTACGTTCGAACAAATCGGCGCCGCATCATAATTCGATGCGATGCCGTGCAATTCAAATAAAGTCGATCGCGTGAAGATGGTTAGGCTAGAAGCGATTTCAAATTTATTTTATATACGCGCAGTGCTGCACAGCCTATCTCGTAGAGCTGCCAACTGTTAAACGATAAATTTTTTCAATCTAACCTAACCTAACCTAACCTCTCAGTGCTTTGGATGTCGAATGTAAACACAAGCGTATGCTGCCTGGATTTTATCATGCTTTAAAAAATAATATTTAATTATTTCATTAGTGTATTACATTTTATTACGTAGTATATTAATCGTATTAAATGTGCGACGTACAGTTTTATACATTTTAATGAGAAGCATATAATATAATTGGTTAGGTTAGATTAAATTAAAACAAGCTGCTGTGATTCATTTAACGTAATAGGATTAATTTGACGAATGTGCAGCTGTTGAAGTTACATGATATTTGTGGACACATTTTTAAAGTAATCATGAGTGTCTTATCTCATCTTGATTATATGAAATTAAAATATAAAATATTTATGTATTCCACATTAACATTATTCATTACAAGTACTATATTACTTTTCTTATATCTCAATCATATTTCATCGATGAAGCTTTTCATATATCGCAGACAATATGATACTGTTTGTGGAATTTTACACAGGTAATACATGGCACAAAAATAATTTGTTCTAAAGTATTGTGCGCATTTCTCAAAAATAAATCAAATTAAATTATTTTCAGAATCCAAAAATCGCTACATTGCCAGGATTGTATCTTATTATAACTGCGATATTATCACCTTTTAATATGTGTGCGCAGTATTACATACATAAAATATATAAATTTATTTGAAACGTATGGAAATCTCTGTCTTATTTATAATATTTATAATATTATAAAAGAAAATTGCAACTCTAATGAAACAGAGCGGTGAAGTAATTGGTTGATACTTATGCTGGTCTACAATATTTACCCTTTTTTCACCATTAGACTGGTGCTTTTTTTATTATACAGATGTTATCTGTAAATATAGTACTCGTAATGTTGTTTCTGTATTACTGTAAGCACACAAAAATGATAGCATTTGCAAGTAATTATGTTATACTTATATATCATAAGAAAGAGAAAATAAAATTAAAGTTGAATACTGAATGTGCTCTAAAGTAAATCTCATCTAAATAAATAAATGCATAAATGTGCGCCTCACATTCCTCATGAAAAAAATACATAATATTAATCTTTATGTATTATTATTTTTAGATTTGTTTTTTATTCTTTTAAATTCTCTAGATGCACTTTTCTTCTCTCTTTCTTTCCAACTACTAAATATAGATCTATCATTTTTAATATAGATCTGTCATTTTTAGTGTACATTATTGCAGTAAGTGGAATAAAGAGCAAATCTTTTGGCACATTTAAAATGTACAGGAAAGTCAGTTTTATCTGATGCGTTTTTTTCAATAGAAATATCTGAAAAAATTCATACGTCTTTTTTAATCTTAGTCTTTCTAAATAAAAATTAGAATAATAAATTTGCAAAATAATTTGTTTTAATATATTTTTAGTGCAAACATATGAAGCAAAGTGCTCAAGGTGCATCACTATGAAAACATCGATAGAATAAAAAATAGATCGTATACAAAAAAATTAAAATGTTTACACTACATATTTGATATAGCATTTAATCGATATGTGCAGTAATACGGTAAAATCTAATTTTCTCTCGAATTTTTTCACGAAATTTAAACTACTAAAAAAATATCAAATATTCAAATTGTTCAATAGTCTTGTGAAAGAAGCAGTTCTCGCTTAAAGAATCTTTAGAAAAAAAAAATAAAAAAATTCTAAAGAAAAAAAGGACAAGAAATTTTAAATCTCACATGGATATTTAATTTTATACTAATATTTTTAATGTAACATTTCATTTATAAAGATTTTATTTTGTGAAACGTTTATACATAAAAGTACAATAATTATACAGCTTCTTTAATCTATTGTTTCATCTTCGCATGGTTTTCGTTTAAATAATAAAATATTTGTGCCTCTGGATATTTTTCTCTGGAAGCTTTATGCAATGTGTGTAACTTAAATCTGTTAACGTACAAGTATTAGAGTAACGGAATAAGTATATGTAATTTGATTAAAAACACGTGTTTTACATGAACTTTTAATTACATATTTTGTTATGTTACAAATAAAAAAATCATGCTTGCGCGACGCGATTCTAACAATTTACCGACATGCACAAAATGATGACTTTACCGGCAGTCGAAGTATCTGGACTACCTAATTCTGGCGTTTAACGCGAATGCAGATGGCGATACTAAACAAAGAAAGATGGCTGCATGAGTGAAACGTGAGGCGCGAAATATTGCATTTCGTATATCGTTCTTTGCGAAAAAAATGTGTGAAAGTATTGTACGTATTCGCGATTAACAGTTCGGTATTGATGAATACTAATCAACGCAAGTATAATTTGTCGTGCATTGGATATCTTTTCAAACTCTGTATATGAATCGCTCTCAGTCTTTTAAAATGCAAAACTAAATATTATAAGATTTGACTTTGGAAAAGCGCGATAAAACAACGAATCATTCGTAATTCATATCATTAGCATAATATACTATGAATTTTCTACGTTATATATTGAATCGAAATTGCGCGAAAGAGGAAAAAAAGAACAAGCCTATGAATAGACATTTCCATCCTTTACTAAAAGAAAAAGAAATTAAAAATATATCTCAATTTTTTTTCTATTTCTTCGGGCAAGTCTACATATATGACCAATATGATTAATTGATTCCATCTTTATATATTTATCATTATGTGCTATTAATTAAAGCCGTAGACAATATTCAGAAATCAAAGTTGCGCGCAGGAATGGCCATACGCAGAAACGAATGCGCACTGGTTCGGCCGCCATGTTGGCGCGTGACTTCTCGTCACTGCTACGTCACTGCTACGTCAAACGCGTCATACGGCCGCCATGTTGGCGCGTGAATCGGAGTCATACGCAGTTACACGGATCGTCGTACGTCCGCATTTTTCGCATCTTTTAACCGTTTTTAAATGAATATCGCGAGTGAACGAGCGTCGAGAGTGTCGAAGAATGATCGCGCGACTTTTATAGTGTGTCGATGGAAACGCGCGACAGCGATTTTTAACGATATTCAGTGATGGCGTCATTGCGAAGATGGAGCGAAGTTGCGTCGCGTTATTCGCGCCCTTGATGATGATTATCGGATGCGAGCGAATATCGGGAGTGCCGAATAAAGTGTCGCGCGTTCGCGTTGATGATATCGTGTGGATTTGTGTGCATCAAGATCGGAATAGGACGTTCCGAGGCGAGCGAACTGTCCCGAGGAGGAGCGGCTTGTGGAACAGCCGGTGAGTAGATTTGATTTATCATATTTGCGTGATAATTTGTGCTCATTCGACGCTTATACAGCATCGCGATGTCCCGAATTACATTCGGACAAATCGGCATCATAATTCGATTCGGTGCAATTCAAATAAAGTCGATCGCGTGAAGATGGTTATGCTAGAAGCGATTTCAAATTTATTTTGTACGCGCGCGCAGTGCTGCACAGCCTATCTCGTAGGGCTGCAAACTGTTAAACGATAAATTTGTTTGATCTAACCTAACCTAACCTAACCTAATCTTTCAGTGTCTTTGGATATCGAATGTAAACAAAAGCGTATGCTCCCTGGATTTTATCATGCTTTCAAAAATAATATTTAATTATTTCATTAGTGTATTACATTTTATTACGTAGTATATTAATCGTATTAAATGTGCGACGTATAGTTTTACACATTTTAATGAGGAGCATATAATATAATTGGTTAGGTTAGATTAAATTAAAACAAGCTGCTGTGATTCATTTAACGTAATAGGATTAATTTGACGAATGTGCAGCTATTGAAGTTACATGATATTTGTGGACACATTTTTAAAGTAATCATGAGTGTCTTATCTCATCTCGATTACATGAAATTAAAATATAAAATATTTATGTATTCCACATTAACGTTATTCATTACAAGTACTATATTACTTTTCTTATATCTCAATCATATTTCATCGATGAAGCTTTTCATATATCGTAGACAATATGATACTGTGTGTGGAATTTTACACAGGTAATACATGGCATAAAATTAATTTGTTCTCAAGTATTGTGCGCATTTCTCAAAAATAAATCAAATTAAATTATTTTAAGTAGGATCCAAAAATCACTACATTGCCAGGATCGTATCTTATTATAACTGCGATATTATCACCTTTTAATATGTGTGCGCAGTATTACATACATAAAATATATAAATTTATTTGAAACATACAGAAATCTTTATCTTATTTATAATATTTATGATATAAAAGAAAATTGCAACTCTAATGAAACAGAGCAGTGGAATAATTGGTTGATACTTATGCTGGTCTACAATATTTATCCTTTTTTCATCATTAGATTTTTGGTGCTTTTTTTTATTATGCAAATGTTATCTGTAAATATAGTACTTGTAATGTTGCTTCTGTATCACTGTAAGCACACAAAAATGATAGCATTTGCAGGTAATTATGTTATACTTATATATCATAAGAAAGAGAAAATAAAATTAAAGTTGAATACTGAATGTGCTCTAAAGTAAATCTCATCTAAATAAATAAATGCATAAATGTGCGCCCCACATTCCTCATGAAAAAAATACATAATATTAATTTTTATGTATTATTATATTTTTAGATTTTTATTCTTTTAAATTCTCTAGATGCACTTTTCATTTCTCCTCTCTTTCTTTCCAACTACTAAATATAGATCTATCATTTTTAATATAGATCTGTCATTTTTAGTGTACATTATTGCAGTAAATGGAATAAAGAGCAAATCTTTTGGCACATTTAAAATGTACAGGATAATTTTATCTGATGCATTTTTTTCAATAGAAATATCTGAAAAAAATCCATACGTTTTTTTTAATCTTAGTCTTTCTAAATAAAAATTAGAATAATAAATTTGCAAAATAATTTGCTTTAATATATTTTTATTGCAAACATATGAAGCAAAAGTGCTCAAGGTGCATCACTATGAAAACATCGATAGAATAAAAAATAGATCGCATACAAAAAAATTAAAATATTTACATTACATATTTGATATATCTGCAAATATTTCCATTATTTTGAGATTGATTTGTTTCATGATATATTGCAATAATTAAAATATGATTTCTGATATAATCTGCCATGAGACTGCAGAGAAAGCCAGCTTTAATTCTTTATTTTGTTCAATATTTTTAATAATATAATAATTAAATTAAAGTTCTATGAAAATATGCTTGAAATACTAAATGAAAAAGATTGTTTGTTATGTACAACTTTATACAGTTTAGGTAAACAAAAAATTATTGTTAATAATATATATATATAAATTGATAATTAAATAAAACAATTAATTAATTAATCGACACAATCTACGTTTTTTTTTAGCTTTATGTCTAACATATATATATATATATATATATATATATATGTATATATATTTTTATAAATAAAAAATGTTTCGTTCTAATATAAATTAAATAAAAAGTATAATATGCCTTTAAATACTTTATATTCACACCTATTGCAATAAACCAACCAAAGAATGCTTTTACATTCCTCCTTGTACTTTGGCATACATATCCTTTATGCCAATTGTCTCGCAACATGCTTTTATCGCATGATGACAAACAAGCCCATTATCCTTCATGAATTTTCTTTACAAATATTTTTATATTCTCAAAGTGTGTAAAAAAATCATGTAACACTGAAAAATATAAAGTGATATTAAAAGAGAAGAAATAACTTTTATATTATATAGTATTGACAAGTATTTTCTTACTAGTGTGTTCCTTATATGTAGGAATATACATTAATCTTTGACCAGCCCTATTTTTAACCGTCTTTAGGGATGCTTTGGCTTTTGATAACGCAAATCCAGCGCGCTAATCCATTTCCATTTCCAGTTACTATAAATGAACTGATTCTAGTCTTACGTGCTAAATTACTGGTCATACAAGTTATCATTTTGTTTTCCAAAATCCAGGTTTCAAAACTTTCAAATGTATCTGCAGAAAACAAAGATATTAATTATATAAAATTCTAATATTTAGAACTGAAACATCAAAAAAAAAATTGAAAATAGACATCGTATCACATGATTTTTGTATGTGTGTGATTTAACCATTATAATCCAATAATAGCATAAATATTAACCTTTTCCAATAAGATCTGATTCAATGCTTCTGCCATCCATTGTAACACTCGTCCAACCACATTCCAATGGCGATAATTTTATTTGCATTGATCTGGTCTGACTTTGTGGTAATTCCATTTTTGCTTTCTTTCAAGATTTACAAGCAGTTTTTGCTGTTGAATTAATTCTTTTCCTCTAAACACAGGAGTGTTTAGACCAGGAAATTGTATCGGAATTTTTCCCATGCCAATAATTTGCTCCTTATTTAGGTCTCTCTTTTCACTACTCTTCTTGCTGTACCTCTGCATCTTCCTGCATTATTGATACTTGTCACATCTTTTCATAATTCATCTTCAGGTCCTATAGAACAAAAGCACAGTGAAATACAAACTATTTTCTACTGTAAATATAAACTATTATCAAAATGCTATATCCATAAAAGTTCTACTTACTATTCGCAAAGAACATAGAGTTTCTCACATTATTTAATAAAGTGACTATTTTTAATAAATGTGAATGACTGACAAGCAATAAATTAAACAATATTAAACAATAATATATACCTGAAAAAAATTTCATAATTTTATTAGAATTAAATTGATAAATTAATTTTAAATACATATTATATGTTAATTACATATAATGATTTAGAGACAATGATATATTTCATTTGTGTTACCATTGTTTACAGATTGAACATTTTTATCAAATTATTTACAACTCTACAAATATGTAGCATACGACAAGCCATTTTGAAAATCTATAAAACAAACAACAAAATTGTTCATAGTTTTCACTCTGTTTTGTCATAGTCTGCTTTTGTCATAATCTGCTTTTAGGCGATCTCTGAAAGCAATGCATCCTATAAACAAAAAAATATAAATATGAACTACGTAGTCAAATCTACAAATGTTTTCAATGGGTAACATAATTTCGGATTGTATTCCATGCCACTTTGTGATCTCTCTCTCTCTCTCTCTATCTATCTATCTATCTATCTATCTATCAAGTATAATTATTATAATATATTACTCGATATTATATTATATTATATATTAATCACTCATTATCTATCACCACCATCGCCATTATTATATGTAATTTAATATATACTACCGTTTAATTAAAAAAATATTTGCCTCAATTAATTTCAATCAGAAAGAAGAATAAGAAACATCATAGATCACTTGGGTAATTCCTAAAGGCAATACGCCCTCTGAAATAAAAACGTGGACATGAACTACGAAGCTAAATAATGAATGTTTTCAGTAGGTAACATTATTTTGGAATGTTCCGTTGTTAACACAAGTATCGATAATGCAAAACGCTAAATTTTTAATACAAATCTAAAGTTTTGGGTGGTCTTTCCCTCTCTGTATTAATAATATAATTAATTATTAGTATATTCCTTGATACAATATATTAATCACACATCATCCATCATCACCATCGCCACCGCCATTTTTACGTGATCTTTATCACAACGGTTCATCATTGAAAATAAATTATAATACAAAAAATATTCTAGTTTATTTTTAAATATTATTTTTAAATATTAAATAATATAAGTATTAAAATTAAAATAAAAAATTGGCTCAAATAATAATAATTAAAAATTAACTAAACAATTGATAACTAAGAACCAATAAAAAGCGCGATAACTGGAGCACAAGAAAAATCCTTTCTCTTTTAATTATTAATATATTTTAAATTATTAGTATATTTCAAATTACTCGTCACAATACATACAATAAATACGAACGTTTATCTTTTAATCTACCTTCAACGTGACATTAATATTATTACACATTGAAAATATTAGACAATGACATATGAAAAATTATATAAATCAGATGCAGATAGCATTTGTAATATCTGCATGCCGATTATGAAACGATTTATATAATTTCATATTTATTCATATTTATATAATTTTATATGTTATTGTCTAATATTTTTTAATGAGTAATATAATGATACGCCGTTAAATTTTTTTTCTAGATGCGATCGCGATCAACACCGAAAATTATTTATTATAACTATATGATTAATTAACTTTTATAAATAACACATAATTAATATCTATATACAAATTGCGACAAAAATTCTCTATCGCATTTAATCGTAATTTATTCATTTAATCAACTAAGAATTATAGTAACAGAAATCTAAAATAATAAATTATTATTTCGATATGAAATCGATTTTTACGAGCAGAAATTATTTCTTTAGTATTTATAGATATTTATAGAATACAATATATCTGCGATGCTTTATTTTTCAATCATTGAAATATTTTGAATTGTGAGAACGCACAATAAAATAATTGAATCATGAATCTAAACATAATGAAAGACTCCATACATCAATCTTTTAATAAATAATCCTATAATTAAAAAATCTATGTAATCTAAAATACTGTTATATACTTAAATATATTCCATATATACATATATGTATATATTAAAATACGTAAAATATTTCGATGACGAACAAACAATAACCGACCTTGGTGCCGTAATAGCGCGCTAATGTTTATATGCTATAGTCTTGTAAAATGTTTCGATAAAAAAATAATAACACGGTCTTTCGGACTAACTTTTTCGGTTCTATTATTATTCGCGCGTCGACACTCAAAGAGTAAAGTAGTGGTATACAAGACGCTCCGTTAAATCCTTTTCTAGGCGCGATCGCGATCAATATCGAAAAATTATTTGCTGTATTTATTATATTATATTATATATAATATAAAATATAATATAATATAATACAATATATTTCGATATGACGAACGAACAATAACACGGCGTTTCTTGACGTAAACAATAGCGCGCTAGTCATACGGTCTTAGTATCATTCACAAAGCGACACTCAAGCAGTAAAGATCGTAGTGCGAAATATGTCGTATATTCTTATATGTTTATATGCCATAGTCTTGAAAAATGTTTCGGTACAAAAATAATAATAACACGGTCTTTGGATTAATTTGTTCGGTTCTATTATCATTCGCGCAATGACACTCAAAGAGTAAAGTAGTAGTACAAGACGCTCCGTTAAATTCTTTTCTAGACGCGATCGCGATCAATATCGAAAAATTATTTGCTGTATTAAAATATGTAAAATATAATATAATATAATATAATATAATATAATATGATATAATATAATAAAAATACGTATTGTTTACGCCAAGATTGATATTATTATCTGTTTGTCATCGAAATATCCTACGTACGTTAACATATTTATATTACCTTATATTGTAATATAAAATATAATACAATATATTTCGATATGACGAACGAACAATAACACGGCATTCGATTTTGACGTAAACAATAGCGCGCTAGTCGTACAACGTATGGCCTTCGTATCATTCATAAAGCGATACTCGAGCAATAAAGATCGTAGCGCGAAATACGTCGTATATTCATAATTAATTATTAATTAAACGATTATTGTATCATGACTTTCAATTATATTAAACTTTCGACTATAATCGTATTAATATACATGTATTGCATATATATATCAATAATGAAAACAACAAATTCATTACGCGTAATAATTAGTTTTACAAAATGAATTATTTTGAGTTTTATAAAGAAGATTTATAATTATGTATCTATTAATTATATATTATATTATATATAAAATTATATATAATATAACCCTCCCACGGGGTACACCTTGTCGCGGTGGGAGGGCTTAGTACTTGGATGGTGCCTTGAAGTTTATTTTAAATTTTTTAATTTAGAATAAATCTCAAGGAGCCTGAAGAGGAAGCTAAGTACCCTTTCGCGTCGTCGGTGCCGTCAACGTGTCGCGGACGGTGGCGTCTCGTTACCGCGTTTTCGCGTTTAGCTTTTTCGCGTCATCGCGTTATCGCGTTTTCGCGTTGGACTTTGTCGCAATCCCACTTTCACAAGTGAAACGGGATTTTCGCTCGTACCGAAACCGGGAGTGCCGTTTAAAGTATATATATATTAAATATATACATCGCGCGACAAAACAGAAAATTTTTAATCGTATCGAATAGTGCGGGAGTGCCGTTCAGTATCGCGCGTAAAAGTGCGAAAATAGCGATATAAAAATATCGCACGTGAATGCGGGAGTGCCGCTAAAAGTATCGAGCGATTAAACTGAGAGGAGGAGGAGGCCTAGGAGAGGCATCGAGCTTCGGCAGAGCAACCGTCTGGTAAATAGTTTATTTATTTGCAATATATATATATATATATATATATATATATATATAAATTAAATATTGAATATATTTATTATAATTTAAATTAAGCAATTAATCGTAATTTGATTTTTTATTCATATGATTTAAATACGAATTTTAAAGAAAAAGATTTTTATATAAAATTTATAATCTTGTAAAGGTTTTATAAAGTTATTCAAGAATTATTATTAATATTTTATTTTAACGTCTTATTTTATTTTAGTAATATTTTATTTTATTAATCTGCTATTATTATATGCGTCGGATATAAAATTCAATGCATACAATAATTTTTAAAATATTAATTATTTTGAACATTATTACAATTTAGATCTTCTATTTGTATGTTATAGATCGACGCAACAACCTAGATGATCTGAGAGGAGGAGCAGGCCTAGGAGAGGCATCCTGCACCAGCGGAACAACCTGATGGTGAATATTATTATTTATATTAATTGTATATAAATGAATTAATTAATTTATTAATTTGATTCATGTGAATGATTTAAACAAGAAAAAATTGGGAAAATTTTTGTAATATTTCTTTCTATATAATTCTTTCTAAAGGTTCTACTTGAAAAAATTAATTAATTATAAAATTATTTTATATTTATATATCTATTTATAATTGCGCACATCAGACATAAAATTCAATGAATCCAATAATAAATTTCTTAAAATATTAATTATTTTAAACATTGATGTAATTTGCATTTTATATTTGTATGTTACAGATAACATAGCTTCAATATCAATTCCGCTGTTGCGCATCAGTGCCGGTAAGTGACAACCTTTTATTTTGAAGCAAAGGATTTATAAATGCATGAAGAAATCCATTGCTTCTAACTCTCCGTTGGCGGGACAATACGCGAGTAAAAATTAAAGTGAAAAAGTAAAGGAAAAATATTTTTAATAAAGATAGATGATATTTTTATTGCAATTGTATGATGGACATACATGAAATATTCTAAAATTCTATTATATATCGGTCTCTATAAAAAACAATTTTATAAAAATATAGGCTTTTAATCGATAAATATTTAATCTATAAAATAGAGATATTTCTAACCAATCTGCCAACCGAGAGTTAAAATGCATGCTTTTTATCTTTTATGCATGATTGAATTTATAACTTGCAATTTTTGACGACTGAATAACGTGCGTTAAAGAAACGATTATAATATTGCATGATCGTTTTTAAAACAAATAATCGTCAGAATGAATGGCCAGAAGTGGAGATAACTGGCCTGAAAAATACATGGTCAATATTGGCCAAAAGATGTGTTGCGCAGTTAAGGCTCTTTAAATTTTATCGCGAATTTCCGATTAGGGCTCCCCAAATTGCACCTTATCGCGAATTTTTGCTGGTGTAAGCCAGCAAGTAAGGCGGCTAGGGCTGTTAGGACTGCTAGGACTGTTAGGGATGTTAGGGCTGTTAGGTTTGTTAGGGCTATTAGGGAATATAACAATTAAATTTATTTTCAGAGAAAAAAAACAAATATTATTAAAAAAAGAAATATATATATATATATATATATATATATATATATATATATTGCGTCGTCGACTTTTCGTCGTCGGTGCCGTCAACGTGTCGCGGACGGCGGCCTCTCGTTACCGCGTTTTCGCGTTTAGCTTTTTCGCGTCATCGCGTTATCGCGTTTTCGCGTTGGACTTTCTCGCAATCCCACTTTCACAAGTGAAACGGGATTTTCGCTCGTACCGAAACCGGGAGTGCCGTTTAAAGTATATATATATTAAATATATACATCGCGCGACAAAACAGAAAATTTTTAATCGTATCGAATAGTGCGGGAGTGCCGTGCAGTATCGCGCGTAAAATAACGAAAATAGCGATATAAAAATATTGCTCGTGAGTGCGGGAGTGCCGAAAAGTATCGCGCATTTAAGACTGAGAGGAGGAGGAGGCCTAGGAGAGGCATCGGGCTCCGGCAGAGCAACCTTCTGGTAAATAATTTCTTTATTTGTAATTATATATTAAATATTAAATATATTTATTATAATTTAAATTAAACAATTAATCGTGTAATTTGATTTCTTATTTATATGATTTAAATAAGAAAGAATTAAAGATAAAGATTTTTAAATAAAAGCTATAATCTTGTAAAAATATAAGCTTTTATAAAATTAGTGAAGATAGAGAATTATTAATAAATGTTCTGTTTTTTTTTATTTTATTAATTTGAATTATTTAATTAGAATTTAATTAGAATTTAATTAGAATTATTTTATTAATTTGATTATTATTATACATATCATATATATATATATATATATATATATATATATATATATATTATATCTCATATATGTATATATATTATATCGAATATAATTCAATGCATACAATAATAATTTTTTGAAATATTAATTATTTTAAACTCCGCTACAATTTGAATCTTCTCTTTATATGTTATAGATCGACGAAGCAACCCTGATGATCTGAGAGGAGGAGCAGGCCTAGGAGAGGCATCCTGCACCAGCGGAACAACCTGATGGTATTATTATTGTATATTATTTATTATAAATTGCATTAGTTTGCTTCACTTATTCAAATGATTTAAACAAGAGAGATTGAAAGAAAAAGATTTTATATAAATGCTATAAAAAAAGTTTCTATTTAAAAAGTAGTTTTTTTACAATTTATAAAATTATTCCATATTTATATACTTGTTTATTATTGCTCGTATCGAATATAAAAATCGTTGCGTACAATAATAATTGAATATAATAAAAAAAAAGATATATATAATATATATATATATATATATATATATAAAATAAAATATTAATCATTTTAAACACTGCTAATTTGAATTTTATATTTGTATGTTATAGACAACGTAGCTTCGAAATCGACTCCGCTGTTGCGCATCAGTGTCGGTGAGTCAAAAACTTTTATTTAATTTTAAGGTAACGTATTTGTGGAGTTTGTAGATGTAGATTGTAGATATAGATTGTAGATTATAGGTTCGTTACCTTAAAATAAATGGGCTACAACAAATTAAACAAATTACATTTAATATATATATACATATATATATAT
Source organism: Camponotus floridanus (assembly GCF_003227725.1). Taxonomy (NCBI): domain Eukaryota; kingdom Metazoa; phylum Arthropoda; class Insecta; order Hymenoptera; family Formicidae; genus Camponotus; species Camponotus floridanus. The sequence goes on from NW_020229236.1 coordinate 15,774, forward strand.
ATATATATATATATATATATTAACTTTAATACATATATTAACTTGAATAGTTCTTTTCAATATATAGTAATACAGCATTTTAGGAATGCAAATTTAAAATTAAATAAATATAGAAAAAAAATTTTTATTTTTTATCAATTCTTTATTACAGTCAATTATTTATTTTGTTTAATAAAGAACATGCTATTAACTTTATTAATATTTTATATAATAATTTGTTTCTTTATAACATGCTGATTTTATTTTAATTTTTCGTAGTCCATCTATTTATGTAGTGTAGCATATCAGAAACTTTGCTTTGACTATTATAAATCTAAGTTATTGGTTAAGTAAATCATATATAATATTTAAAAAAATTAGTGAATAAGTAAGTAAATATAAAAATTTATTTTATTATAAGTTTATTATAAATTTTGTTACAAATATTTTATATATTGTATATACGTATAACATAAAAATTTCAATCAATTAATTTTGATGGATGACTTAGTATTATATTAGTTAAAGCAAAGTTATATTAAAATGACAATGGTCGTTACATATTACGACTATAAATGAGCGTAAAATTACGCTCATGCGAAAATAACTTGCAATGAAAGGAGTTAATCTCCTTTATTGACCTTAGAGAGGTCTCTGAACTTTTTGGCTAAAAGTAGCCAAATTAAATATGGTCGTGATCAGTGAAAGGTAGGTTTAACTGATCCGACAAATTATTTTAAATAAGATGAAGAGGATGACCAAAATATTGGTCAGAAGTAAAAAAACGAAATATACATATTTCTACGTGCAATAGCACGCATTAAAATAAACGCGTAAAATAAACGGGTCCGACATAAAATATGTTAACATTTAAAAAATAAATCAAGACGCGCAAAATAAATGGCGACAAAAAGGAAATAGGTTCGTGAATCGTGTACATTTCCTAAATCGCGGATTTAAGTAATCGCGGATTCTTGCTGGCCTAATCAGCAAATAAAACTGCTACAGTTTTTAGGATCGGTAGGGCTGTTAGGATCGGTAGAACTGTTAAGATCGGTAGGGTTGTTAGGATTTGTAGGAATGTTAAGATCAATGTAGGGTTGTTAGGATGGATAGGGCTGTTACGATTGATAGGCCTGTTAGGATCGATAGGCCTGTTAGGATCGATAGGGCTACTAGGACCGATAAGGCTGTCAGGATTGATAGGGCTATTAAGATCGATAAGGATTGTTAGGATTGTTAGGATTATTAGACTATGAACTGTTAAACTATAGTATTTTATAGTAAGATAATTACTATATAATATACTATAAAGCTTTTCCTTATTAAAACACAAGATATAATTTAAGAGCGCAAAATTGTATATTATATTATGTAAAATTGTATATTAATTGTACTCTGAAAAAGCTGTACAATCAAGATTGATGTATAATGTTTGACATTATTCTTGATTTTTTATTATAAATATTCACATTGCATATAATGTGAATTACATGTAATGTGGATGTTTAATAATTTGATTGTGTTGTAAATTACGTTTTTATATATACGAATTATATTATTAATTATATTAATAATATAATTTGTATATATAAAAATAAATATAATATAGTAAATATTGTATGTCATTATAAACATTTTATATAATGTTAAGTTTAAATGTAAATGCTATCATTATCTAATAATACCGATAATTAAGATATTAAATAAAGCTAAATTATATATTAGAACATAAATAATTTCTTTTTTTTTTTTAAACTTACAGTTTACACACACACACACACACACACACACACACACACACATATATATTCGATTTGATAAAATATTGTCATTTCTCAATTTAAGCAATAAAAGACGTACTTATTTTGGAACATTTTTGTGCAAATTTACAACTGATATCGACTTATTTGATAGAGATAGCATCATTGTAATTTATATTCTACATCTATACTATGTATATAATCAATATATTGTAATTTATATATTGTAATAATTTATAATGTATATATGTAATTACATATTGTAAATTATATTAATTGCACGAAATTGAAAAAAATGCACATAATACATAACGCAAAGTTTACAAAATTAATATATATCCAATAAATACTCGTTGTCTGTTAGACATTTTATTTTAAAATTATTCTAGAATTTAATAATCTGTTTTTGATACGAAAGTTAATAAATACGGAAAATTTTTATTTCTAAATTTCGTAGTTTTAATTATCTTTTTAATTATTATAATGCGTAACATAAAAATGATTAAATGTATGTGATTTGATATTAAGCCAACGATGCAATATTAATTTCTCACTCGCGAAATGTAATACTTGCTCTTTCGATAATGCAAAATCGCAATTTGTCAAAATTATTTAGAAGTTCGGGATTTTGTCAATTAAATATATTCGTGAATTTGCGAATTGAAATTAAATATTTGTTAAATAAATGAATAATATTTGTTAAATAAATGTATAATTAATATTAAAAACATTGCGTTTTTTTCGTCTTTTTGGTTTGAGGCGCGATTGCTATCTTATTGTCTTTCGTATAAATACTAACGCGGTTCGTACTATCGAAGAAATGGTCTTTATTGAAATATAATTTCTCGTCGGTTCTTGAACAATTAATCCACAACGAATTCAGTTCCTCGTTGAAAAGGGGTTTTCGTTGCAGAGCTGGAATTATACCCAGGTTTTTTTGATAGTTCCTGGAAGCAATGGTTTTAACAATGAGTTAACGACAGATTTTTTAAAAGTCGAATTACGAAATTATAATTAAATAATATACTTTGAATAAAGAATTTTTTTTTCTTTTATTAAATCTTTTTCTGTTATTATTATTCTTAATATTAATATCGGTTTAAAAATTTTTTATCACTTTGGAAAAGACTTATTGTTAGTAGTAAAGCATTGAACATGGATATAGCTATTATATAAAGATAAATATTAATTTACCAAATAGGTAAATTTAAATTGTAATTTATTTGTTCATCTCTGAACTTTTTTTAACAAAATATATGGTTACGAACGAATATGTTTTATTAATTGATTTTTAATTAACTTTACTTTTGGTCTCTTTTAAGAGATCATTTCTAGGTGTTGGACATCCTGCCATTTTAAGCCGTTAATATTAATTTTTAAATATAACTTTCGCTTGATACTTTATATAGAAAATTTGTTAGATATTTATGCAGGAAATATACGCGCAAAATGTGACACATTTGATAAAACTTTTCTTTCGTTAATATTATATCAATAATATTATATTAATATACACAAATATACATGAAATGTACAAGTACTAAAAAATTCGAGGCAAGTCGAATGGGTACCCTGATATCAGTAAGATATCGACATATTAAAATATTATTAAATATATTACAGAAGAATTAATAATTTTTTATTTTACATCGCGAAATATTTAAATACGAAATTTTTCAAAATCTTGCTGTTATTGGGTTCGACTCGTCTCGAACAGTTGGTACCCGAAAATTATTATACTCGTACATTTAACAAGCGATAAATGCGCATATGTTTCATGATTCTTAAACATACTCGTTTGTAACCATACACAGTTCTATAAAAATAGTTATATTATAAGAGTTTTATTATTTATTAATAAAAAGACATTTCTAAATAATGGAAGAATATTTTTTCGTGTAAATTTCGATCTTGTGAATGAAAGATGATGATGATAATTGTCATTGATTCATTGAAATGTTAAAATCATTGCTATTGGGAGTGGTCTGGAAGATCTGAGATTCGTTCCATTTTGCAGCGGAACTCTTGACATTTAACGAGTCATTTAATTTTCCTTCGCGAATCAATCTCGATAGAATTCTACGTAAAACATACGTTAAAAAAAAGTCGCTCTCTCTATTTAATATTGTTCTTCTACCTGTCGGATATTAACTGACGATCGGGCCAAATTATTTTAATCTTTCGAATTGTTATCATCGGATTATCCGCGAGATATTTTCGTCTTATATTTAATTGCAATTATTATTTTTTTACTTGATCGTTGGCTTATACAAAATTTCGCTTATTTTTTCACGTGTCAAACTTACTTAAAAATTTAAAATGCATCAATAAATACTTTTCTTTTTGTCAATCAATAAATAAATAAATACTTTTCTTTTTGTAATTAAAAGATATAATTGATGATAACATATAATAATTAATAAAGAAATATAATAGATAATGTAAATGTATTGGCGATTTTTTCATTGCAACTTATTCATATTACGCAATCCTTAATAAGTTTTGTAATGAAAAGTCGATAATTAATAAGTATCACGAATAATTTGAATCATCTGTTTGAAAATCATTTGATTTAATTTTGAATGAATGTTGTGTGCATTTCAGACATTTTCGTGTAATTTTGTATCATAAGATATTTTGTACTAATTTATAAATATTATAATTATATTTATAAATTATATATTGTAATTATAAATAATTATATAAATATTATAAATTCTTATATAAATATATTGTATATGTTGTAAATATTATTATATATTGTAATAATATTTTATAAACTATTTATGTTATACTTTATAGTTCAATTATTGTATATTTCCCTTTATTTTATGAAATAATATTATATTTATTATATTTAAATAAAATAATTATAATAAAAATTATACCTCTTCAATGGTATCTCCACCTTAACGAAGGCATTTGCCGGGTGAAGAGGTTTGAGTACTCTAATGATCCGGAGAGCTATGTCGGCGGTAATGTATTTAGATAGTAAAAATAATCATTTTTATGTCATTTTGCCAGTCAAATCGCGTCAAAATGAGATCAAAATGATTATTTTTGCGATCTAAATAGTTACCGGTAAGGTCACCTATGCCGGACAGGTCGAAGGGGAAGAGTGAGACTAAGAGAGATACTGTAGTTATTGTATTTATACTGAAGTTACATAGTAATATTTTTAATAAAAGCTATATATATATATTAATGACGAAAAGTAAAATCCGTGCTTCAGGATTGAAACATCCTTTTACAAACACAACAAAATTTTCATACGATATATATAAAAGAATTATATGAAAAAATTAAGAAAATAATTAATAAATATATATTACTTAATTTTTTTATCATGTAAATTCTTTGTTGTGTATGAAAAAATTCTCTTCTTTTTTGCGTAGAATTTCTTCTACATTTTTATTTAAAAATATTTTGCAAATATATGTCTTTACTATTTATTTTATTATCAAGAGTATATATAATTAATATATTTATTAAAATTGCATGTTATCTAATATATAAAACATGCAAATATGTAACTGTATTCTTTCATATTATAAAGTGTTTTAATTATTAACAACGTTAAATATATACAGGGTGTACCACCTAGAAGTGGCCACCCCCTTTTATCTTTTAAACTAAAAGAGATAGACCATAACAAATATATATGAAATTAAATGGCTTTAACTGAACTTTATTGTGAGCATAGTGGTTGATTATAAAATTTACCTGTATTAAAGAACGGAGAGATATGTATAATTTTTTATAATAATGTA